>NW_011645801.1:127458-148822 GCF_000223845.1 Gregarina niphandrodes | reverse complement strand
ATATGCGGTCCATACAAACCTCCGCATAGATTATCTCAGTTACTATCTCAGTACGATAGGAGTGTTTGGTCACTCAGTTGGTCAGGGTCATCGGAGGTCACCTTCGCTCCTCATATACACAGCACGAAGAATTGTTCCTCATTAATACCTTGTAGAATATCATCTGCGCCTAGGGTTTTGTTGGGGCGATATCAGGTGATATTAGCCGCCCACAATGGCGAATTTAAAGGTTTACCCCCGGCTGATTTCTGCTACTAAAATCAGCTTCTAGCCTTTGTGCTAAGATCTTTTCGATTTTAAAAGTTCTTATACGTTTAACAGCGTATAGCAAGTCATTGACTTGCATCGTTGTTTACGAATTTGTGTTGAATTACTGCGTAATCGCGGTAGCCTGGTTCGGGGCTACACCTTCTCCGATACCAGGAGGCGTTAGCGCTGACTTGAACATTTTTTCCTGCGTTGATTGGTTACCTTTTTTCGAACGTGTAATGCTGTAATAATGTTGACAGTGTAATGATCCTTCCCGACATCGTCTCTCGCACGATTGTCTCCCCATACTCCTCGGTACTCATGCCGTCACCTTAATGTTGTTACCCATTTGATGTTGGTGCTGGTGCAGGAATCCATCGTCGGTGCAGTCATCGTCACTACAGTCATCAATCAAGAGTTTTAGTACAGTGGCTATGATCGGACAAGGTGGGTACGCAATTGTGAGAGTTGTCAAGCATAAGGTAACCGGAAGAGTGTTTGCGTTGAAGCAGATTGCGAAATGCGACTTCCAGCATCCCAGTCAACTGCGAATGGCGGTGACCGAAGCGGAGATTTTACATAGTCGACTGTGCGATAGAAAGGTTCTACCTACGGGAGACATAGCTCGGCAGGTGATGTTATATGGACGTGAGTATTTTCCAGACTTTTACGGTGCTTGGCATGATGCGCACTTCATATATTTCCTTATGGAGTATTTGCCGGGTGGCGACTTAATGAAGCATTTAATGGATTTCGAAATATTCCCAGAGGATGTTACCAAATACTACATTGCCCAGCTAGCTGTAGCTGTAGGCTACCTACATGAGACCCTAGGATATGCCCATCGTGATCTAAAACCGGACAATATACTATTTGATGTTAATGGGAACGTAAAGTTGCTTGACTTTGGTTTGTCTAGAGCACTACCCCCTCAAGACCCCCATACAATGAGACGAGCGATGACGGAGAGGTTCCGTTCTGCTGTTGGCACGCCAGATTATATGGCCCCAGAGGTTCATCGAGCGGAACATACCCATACCCGAACGGTTGACTGGTGGTCCGTAAGACGCACTGTTCAGCCACATACTTGTGTTTAGTTAGGAATAATTATGTACGAAATGCTATATGGAGGACCTCCTTTGTCAGATCGACACCACAGACCTGAGCAGACTGCTCGACTTATTAGACAGTAACACGCTTTGCACCTTCCGGTTGTTTGCCCTTGTCCTTTGCCCTTGTCCTTTGCCCTTATCCCTTGTCATTATCCTTCCATCCTCAGCTGGAAGGAATATATGACGTCCTGGCCGGGCCACCCAAGGGTGTCAGATGAAGCAAAAGACTTTATGCTCCAGTAAGAAGAATACTTCTCCCACGGGGTTCCTTGCCACGGGGTTCCTTGCCACGGGGTTCCTTCCCACGGGGTTCTGTCCATCATCGTTACGCGTATTAGCTTAATCGCGGAGAACGAGGACCGATATCAAACTGTGGAGGAGCTTCTCGCGCACCCTTGGCTACGCGGGGTAGAAATCAGGACTTTACGGAACAAAGTATGTCCTCCCTTTCTCTTCCCTGTACTCTTCCTCTTTCAGAAAGCACCCATTGTTCCGAAAACAACGGGCGCGGAAGATGTCCAAAATTTCGACAGTTTCTCCATGTCGAGGCTAAAAGAGGTAAGACATCGGGCATAGAGCTAGTGTGTAATCACGTGTGTGCAATCACGTGTGTGCAATCACGTGTGTGTATCCTTTAGTGGGAAATGCAAAAGCGCAAAATGACTGTCCGCCAAGATGTTGCAGCGATTCTTCGTGAACAACGCTTGATTCCGCAGTCGCGAAGCAGCGCGTACAGATCAACGGCAACCCAGATCCCGACACAGGCATCCGGTACTCTGCCCGGACAATTTACAGGGGTGTTAAAACACTTACAGCGTCGAGTGCTTCGTGATACCCAGGAGAAAGAGAACCAGTTATGCACTGACCGGCAAACCGATGGGCCCCAATACTTGGTCTTGCATGCCACGCAACCTGGAACGTGGGAAAAAAGCCAGCGAGAGTTAGGCCATACGCGTGTACCGAGGGCAGTACGAGGATGTATGACCGAACGCGGTATTCGCTGTAATTACAATCCCATATGAATCGGACTACCCAGTCGGGATACCCAGTCGGGATACCCAGTCGGGATACCCAGTCGGGATACCGAGTTTGACTCCAAGTTTGGCTATGACCAAGTTAGGCGAATGTGTGTCGAGTACAACCCATTTTGATGGCACAAATGTATTGGCACAAATGTATTGGCACAAGTGTGTGTTATAGCACAAGTGTGTGTTGTAGCACAAGAACGTTGGCAAAAAACATTGTGCAACGCTGTCAGTTCAGATTGGGCCGTTAAAATGGTGCCTGTTCAGATAGTGACGGTTGGTTCGTCATCCGAAACTGACGAGGAGGCTACAGTTGTCCTTTCATCTGCAGCCGCAATGTACTGCAGGACACTGAGGGCCCAGCCATCGTCGTCTACGTTGGGGGCCACCACCTTGGCAGCCTTTCTGACTTCTGGGGAAGCGTTACCCATGGCTATCGAATGAGGAAATTGAGCGAGCATCTCAAGGTCATTGTCTCCGTCGCCAATCACTAGAACCTCCGCTTCTTTGTATTTGAGCAAATTACAGAGTGCGCGCACACCTTGGGCTTTAGTACATCCGTTTGATAGTATCAACACATTGGACGTTCCTCCTACAAATGCCGGGCACCGTGGAAATGCAGTTCGAACCAATTGCTGAACACAAACAAGAGCATCAGCTGAATCGGAGGAAATTGCGAACGCCAGGATTTGATCATTATATCGTTTGCGTATCTCATCCACAGAATCTACTACCGTCAAACTGTTATAGACAAGCTGCTCACGACGACCAATGTCCAAATCCGTGGTATCTGAATAGAATTGAGACAGGCCTTGAATTCCAATATTGATTCTTATTCCCGCTTTCTTGAGCAATCGCAAATACTCATATATTACACTGCATACTTCGAGGTCGAAAGTTGAAACTGAAAAGAGCTATGGAGGTGAAAAGGATGGACTGGAGGAAAAGCGCGGCACGTGAGGTGACAGGGTAAGAAGTGCGTACGCAAAATCGACTGGTTATCACGATCTTTCAGTACAGAACCGTCACAGAAAACCCCGGGATACGGCTTCAAGTCGCCACTATAAGCACTCAAAGTCGAAATTAATGACTCCACCGGCCTTCCGGTTGCAACGTACACCGGTATACCGGCATTTTCCAAGGTTTTCTTGGCACTCCAAAACGATGAGGGTATTCCTTGTGGCGCTAGAATAGTGCCATCGAAATCGCTTATTACCGCACGAATACCCATATAAAAATTATTAATTAAACCCCCGTCCAAAAAGCACGCGTGCGCGCGTTTTATGGAGTTGGATAACAGTCGTTTTATCTCATTTGTGGCGCGAACGCTGAGTCCGTCAGTGGCGTTGATTGCTTTGGGGATAATGGGTGGTAGTGTTGAGGTAATTTGTTGATTGAATTTGATATCAAAGGTATAGCCAGAACAAGCTGTTTGGGACACATGTCAGGAAGCGTTGGAATATGCATCATATAAGCTGGCCGGATCTGCGGTTGATATCGACGGAATATGTTCCGTCTGCAAAGTCGCATCATTCCCGGTGGCTGTAACGGACTTGCTTGATGTGGTTCGCTGTGCTCTGAATCATGCCGATTGGAATCCTTCTGACGCCCGTTACCCGCCAGTGGATGGACCCCAGTTTGTCCAAATGAAGTCTACTGCGATCCAGTCTATTGGAAACGGTTTTAGCACTATGTTGAATCACTTATTGACATCGGTTAAATCAGCTTTAAGCAGTCAAACAATAGTTACGGGACCTTTACCGGATGTCACAGCTGCTGTGCCGGAGTTGGGTACCAATGCGATATCAGGCGGAGAAGCCGGTGCTGTTGAATTTGCCGGTTTATTTCCCAAAATGATCGGTCCAGAAGTTATCGTTCCGCATCAAATAAATGGTCTGATTATTAATGAGTTGACGTCGATTCGTTCATCATCTGAGTCTGGAGAATATCAAAGAGACACTCAACCGCCTTTAGTATCCTTCGAGCTAGCTAAACTAGGTGACGATACAGCGGGTCGGGACCTGGAAGAGCGGATTTCAGCATTACAGAGTCGGCAAGACATGTTGCGACAAAATGTTGCGATACTAAGAAATCAGCTGGGGAGACTTCAGACTGTACGGGCGAGACTAATTGGTGAAGCCGGCCCGATGCTGGATTTGTCCGGCACGCTACTATCACAGTTAACGGACAAGCTTGGCCAGTCTTTCGGACCGCCTCTGAGCGGCGCATTCGACAATTGGTCTCCTGCAAATGGCGACTTGGCAATAATAAAATCTACCGATACCATAGGTAATTCCGCTGAGCATTACGGGTTGGAAGCGTTCAATGATGGTGACCCAATCAGTCAGCTAACTCACGCCATTCGGAACCAAATGAGAATCGATTAGATGGGGTGCGATGCGCGTAACGACTCTTGCGGTTCTTGGTTGCCGCGCGTTGGAGCATGGATTTGAATGGCCTAAGTTGGTTGGCCGCGGAACAAGAGAACTCGAGGGCTCCAAAAACAATGGGGTTAGACTAGTGGACGTATCGGACCGTTGTGTGCCAACTTTGGATGCAGGAGTGGTTTTGAGAAATCGGCTGCTCATTGCCAGGGAGCTCATGCGCCAACTTTCAAGCCAAGGGGTAGACCTGGCTAACGAATATCTGGTTAGGTCGAGGGAGCATCAACTCGCGAAGCTATCACCATCCTCGACTATGCACCCGGATCCTGTTACGGTTACTAAGGATGAGCTGGCAAAAAAGCGTGCGGTACAATTGGCAAAGGCAGTAAGGAAGAATCCCGCTTTGTTGGAACCTCCTTATCGCGAATCTTTTGTACCTGAGCCACGGCCAACATGGATCAGTAGAATCAATGGTCTCAAGGGCCCCGTGGAGATGATGATTTCCTCTTTCTATTCTGGTGGGGAATGGGTACGTTACTTACCGAAACCCGTCAATGGAGAAGACCCAGCAATGAAATACCGACGTCGAAAAAAAGTTCCTTTGCCCGCGTCTGGGTTAGTCTCAGATACAATGGCCATACTCGGTGGCCGCACAACGGTCCATTGCTTCCCACCGGATCAGGACATTCAGAAGATGACGGGTCGCAAGATGCCCTTCCCGATCCGAGCAGAAGCCAAAAGCGTATTGGTCAGCCACCACGGAATCGGTCAGGATTTGCCGGACATGGCGGGATTCGTGAAGACATTATGCCACATGGTTCAGAACGCTGTAACCAACACTGGTGTGGATCCAGTGTATCTCTCAACGGGTGGAATCGTAGCTGTGGTTCCATACACGTGCAAGCTACGCACTAACATGGATGACAATTTATTGACCCAAGTTTTCAATCTCAACCTTGTATTTTCCCTGGAGATCTTCCTTCCAAATCATACGGCTCAAGACACGGCCTTGAAGTCATTAGAGCGTTCCATTACAGCTGGCGATCATGGATCACTCTTCGATCGTGATGGTGCAAACTGGCGCAGTTATAAAACATTACCCGAACGTTCGGTTCCTCTAAAGTCCGTGACAGGCTATAAGTATCGAGATGAGTGGGTGGGACAGCTCCTGTCAAAGGCCGACCAAAATGACTATTACTGCACTTTGGAAAGGCTGTGGGAATCTGCAACTCCGTCCATGATAGAAAGGGCTGCAGGGTTCAATGGAGCTGCCGTGTGTATAAACCCGGCAGGTATTGAGACCGCCGACCACTATATCTTACCATTTCTGGGCTACTACTACGAGGAGATGACATTGACACTTAACAAACTGGTGGCAGAAGGTACAGGCATCTATATATGTAATAACGGACGGTGGGAGCAGTACTCTGTAGGTTTCTGGACAAGATTGAAAAAACGATTTTGGAGACCTACCAGCACTGTTGATACAGCATGGAATGATTGCCGAGAGTCTCAGAGGAACACACAGTACAGAAAATCTGCCCTTGGAAAACAACTCCCATCCCCGCTTAAAATAACTTGGAGTCAGGAAACACTATGACTCATTCGTTGAGCTACAACTCATTGTCCACAGCTACAACTCATTGTTACCCATATCAATATTATTGACCGGCGCCATCTCTTGCTCTGCCATCTCTTGCTCTGCCATCTCTTGCTCTGCCATCTCTTGCTCCGCCATCTCTTGCTCGTCCCCTTTATCTGGTGAAGCATTATTTTCGGCTGTCGGTGGGGGATTGAGTTGCGAAGAATGTCTGCCCTCCTTGCACAATTTAACGTTAGCTTTTAGCTCATCACGGACATCGTATTCGCACGCTCTCCAGCACCTGCTCTGCCACATTTCGTTGAGACAATTGCAGTCGTTGACACAGAACTCCATGAATTCTTCAGTGTCCTGAAATTCACAATGTTTAACACAAATTTCCCAGTGGCGGGCCAGTCGCTCTTCTGGTGAGAGGAAGGCATCAAGATTCGCATTGGTTGTGACCTCGGTACTATTTCCACCTAGTTTGGTATGTCCCCATTCGAGGATATCAATAAAGGCCCCTACGCCAGCTTCCGTGACATCGCTTAGTGAATGAGTCTCGCTGAGTTTGTAGAAAGAAGCCGCCGTGAGGACCGCGGCAAACGCCCGAACGGCGACCATAAGCCAGTCGTCATCGCGCTGTTTGTATGAGTACAAAGGCTGGAAAGATTCAATGACTCCAGCGTCTTCATCGAACAGATTTGGAAGGAACCAAAAGTCTCGACCACAGAACCAAAGACCAACAAAGAGCACCAAACGTATTACAACACAGAAAAGAAGAATAGTCAGCAGTACCACCGTCAGGTACCAAGTAGCAATCTTCGCGCCAAATGGCCAGATTGGAAACATGCAGAAAATAAGGACCACCGCGATCGTTCCTCCCAATAGCGCTAGAGAATACGCATTCTGGGCCTCATAGTTGATTGCATAAAACCCATCCGGAGTAAACGTCTGGTCTCTAGCTATCTTCACCCTCCGAGGCCATTTTGAGTTATCTCTTAGATGAGCCGGAATTTGAGACTGATCCAGATTCGGTAAAGGCGCATGATCCGTCTTCGCAATCAAACCTGATTGCACTAACAACTGCCCCAATGCGCTAGCTATAGCTACCGCTTCACCATTCAAATCAATGCCCACACGAAGGCAAAGGCACTCATGTCTTTTCAAGATTTCGGATTTATGCTCATTAATATGTTTCATGTAGTCAATACCTCGAAAATATTCCACTGCCTTTGTTCCTACTTCCACAGCTTCACGCGTTTTCAATGACTTCAATACATCATTTACTAAGAAGACATTTTCGAAGAACACATGTGTGCGAAACAAGGTGTGCGAAACAAGGTGTGACCGTTCATGTGAATAACAGTTAGGTAGACGTCTTCGTAGACGTCTTCTGTGCTGGTTGTGCTATCTACGGAAAGCTTCAGCGTCTTTGTCCCAATTGCTATCTCGATGGCGGTTGCTGGAGCTGCAGCATCCTGACGCCATGATTTATTCAAAAGGAAAAAAGTCAAACGACGTCAGGTGTCAAACCACCGTCAGGTGTCAAACGACGTCAGGTGTCAAACGACGTCAGGTGCCTTGAACGTTATAGCTTTGGATAGCTCGGTTGATGTTTGCAGAACCTCATGGGTGGTAGCTTTACGTTCTAGTTCGTAAACAACATGGAACCTGTAGTCGTCATCATTGGGCTTAGCTATGACAATAACATGGTCGAATAGATTGATTTCCTCAGTCAGATTGTGTTTATTGACCCAGGCGTTTTTGTCTGGGCAATAAGTGAACGGTTCTCGAATTGGACAGACGGAGTCGACGGCTACGGTAGGGCAAGTAAGCACTAGTCCATTGGCTCTCATGCCGGTGACAACGCAATGAAGTTTGACTTCCTTTCCTATTTTGGAAAAGAGTCGGTAAGCAAAATATTCGGCAGATGCACGCTGACAATATTGCGCGTTCATATGCTTTTCGCTCATCTTCTCGCACTGGTGGCTGACCATAAGTTGATTACCTTGTGATGTTGTGAGACTCTCCCAATTTATCGCAGCCGCGAGGAGCCGATGTACCATGACGTCAGCATATCGACGAATAGGGGACGTGAAGTGAGTGTACAGATTGGTAGCTAGTGCGTAATGCCGTCTGGACTCTGGATCTGTGATATCACCAGTACAAAAGTACACAGCACGGTTCATACATTGCACCGTTATTTGTCTCACCAACTTGTTGAACAACGGGTCGTCAGGTATGGAACATGAGTCCAAAGACTTGGCGAGATGCTTGCTGGAATTGAATTCAAGATGAAAACCTTTTGTTTTCAATACAGCAGCCAACTGTTTCAATGAATCACCCTTGGGCGCAGGATGCCTACGTAGAACCGAACACTGCGGAAACGATTGTGCTATTTTGATAGCAACCGATATGTTAGCTAAAAGCATGAACTCCTCGATTAGCCAATGAGTGTCGTAATGCTCATAAGCCTCCACCTTCTCCGGATCTTCTTCATTCACAATCTCATCATTGTCATTTTTCCGTTTCCGAAAAGTAAATTTCGACTCATTACTAGCCAGCTCAAGACCACCTCGTTGCATTCTGTTCGATCGTAACACCTTGGCTAGCCGATCCAATACTCGAAGTCGGACTGCTATAGGATCCTCTCGTCGCCCCTCAACAGGCCGTTCTGCTATTTTTTGAACACCAGACCTTTTTCGTTTCTTCTTCGCCTCGTGCGTCGTCTCGTTCGCCGTCTCGTTCGCCGCTTCGTTCGTTGCCTCGGTCCTTGCCCCCGTGCCATCGATGATTTTTTGAGCTTGCTCGTAGGTAAATGCGGCTACACTATGAATCACGGTTTTGAAGAATTTGGTCCGTACAATCTTTGCATCAGGCGTCATTTCCCAAAACACTGAGAAACATAGACGGTCGCGACCCGACCGTAGCGAGCACAAATCAGCAGACAGAAGCTTCGGCAACATGTCCGTCCGCTGGTTAACCAAGTAAATGGTAGTGCAACGTTCCGCCGCCTCTTTGTCGAGTGCGGAGTCTCCACGAACGTAGTGGGTAACATCCGCGATATGCACCCCCACCTCGACGTTTCCGTTGGGTAGAAACTTGACGCTTAATGCATCGTCAATGTCAACACAGGTAGGCGGATCAATAGAGCAAGTCCACACGCCCTCATTGTTTGGGTCTATCTCGCATTCCTCTAAGCGTGGATTTTGCAATCGCTTCTGGCTAACAACAGCATAATTCTGGTCCCTTTCTTCCGCCCAATTGCTTAAAGGCACAGGTCTACTGGGAGCAATCGTGTACAGGCAAGGCGTACCAAGTAAATCGGTTTCCTGTGCTGACAATTTTTCTTCCACTCCATTACGCGTATCACGACACAAATCACACGGGCAATACTTTAGTCTCAAGTCAATTCGCCTACTCACTTCCGTCTCAATGATATCCTCAGAGGGTAGACAGGCCATTGCAGCCCTCGTAAACGGCCTCGTTATCACATTATGCTCCCTGAGTATTACCTTGCACTCGGTATCGATATCATTCACAGGACCCAAATCCTCTATCCAGTGCCCCTCAGGCAACAGGCTATCACGCTTCCAATCATCATACACGAATACCAAACGCCTCTCTTCTCGGTCACTCAAGCCTACAGACCACTTAACCATCACCGGAGGCAGTCCTGCATTCACCGGCACTAGCTCACGGTGAGACAATTCGTATCGGTCATTCAACACTTTGTTTCGCAACCGTAATGTACCGCAGTAGGCCCCCGGACTTCTCCGTAAAATAGCAACTACTCTGCCAAATATTACTGACGAATCTATATCAGGATGAGCGGGCCCCACATCAGTCCCTACTTCAGGTCTTATTTCAGAGTCATCCACCATTACGCTGTCAACCATTCTGCTACTCACATCGAATCTCGCTGCGCCAAAGGATGCAAGGTCAGAGGACACATGATTCGAGGACACATGATCCGAGGACACATGATCCGAGGACACATGATTCGAGGACACATGATTCGAGGACACATGATCCGAGGACACATGATCCGAGGATGCAGAGTCACTAATAAAAAACGACTCTGTTCCCTCCAGCTTGTGCCAGTCTCTATAAACGGCGCGCAGGTTTGCCCCCATATCAGGTGTAAGAATTTCCACGATGACTGTGTCCCTGTTCATTGCGCGATTGATATTGAGCGCCCCCACAATCTGGATCTCCATGCCACTCTCGCCCACGTTGCTAACTCCAGTATCGGCGTTGGACTTGCTCCGTATCACAACCCGACCTTGCATACAAGATTTTCGATCGGTAACCAACGTACCTCTAAACGCCTTCTTCGTGTGGATAAGACTAGCTATTAAATTGCTCCCGTAATACGGAGGATACAGCGGTCTGTTGGCTGTCTGAATTGTATCGTCGTTAGCTGCATCATCGTCGTCATCATCGTATACGATCTTTGCGTTCACATTTCCTGCCTTCGACCACTCGGCTTGTAGGGGACTGGTGAGCATAAATTCCTGCATCGTTACTACCGATACCTGATCTGATAGGTGAAGAAGGTCATTTAGTTTCTGTCTTCGTTCATTGTTTGAAGTCAAGATTTTGGCTTTGCCTAATTCCACGTGACCTACGTCGCCACCACTACCAACGTCGCCCCGATTTAGTTCCAAATGGCGGCAGTACCACTCGGCAACTGTGACGAAGGACCGCAACAGGTGCTCCTCTTTGGTCTCTCCATCAATTGCTGCAACATGGGTATCAGCACTCACGCTGTCAGGATACAAATAAAATGCTCGGTCTTCCCCCAGCACTTCCTGCACGTCGAAGTTCTTCTGGCCTTTGAAGAATCGTCGTCTTCTGCTCATGTCTCGTTCAATGCGGCACAACTTGAGGAGCTTCAGATAGACACGCACATTCAACCTACGTATTAACTCCAAATGAGACTCTATCACTACGCCATTGTTAATGGCCGGCTCATCCCACAAAAAGTCTGCACAATTCAGCGCAACAGGCAAATCCAACAGCCAAATGGAATGGTCGGCTGTAAGGCGTCGGTCATTTGCCACCTTGCCATTGGACGACTCCAGAGCAGCATTACACAATCTACATTGGTGAATTCCGCATGGCAAGTTCTCCTGCAAATACATATCCTCCAATTCAGTGCGGAGTCGTCCCCTCGCGTTTGCTTTGATGCATACAACCGGCAATTCGTCCCTCCCTTCAGGTTCGTAGGCTTCTGCCTGACATATTGCATTCAAGATAGTATCCATGACATCAGTTTTTTTTAACTGCCCCCAACTGCTTTGTTGGATAGCAAATTCTTATGCCCGCCAGGTATGGTGGACACTGTTTGTGAAGGCAGAACACAGCAACGAATGTGGGCTATTGTCTGGTGAGCGCGGGGCGATGGGGACTGCGGGTGGAGTGGCACATCGGGGGTGACTTAATATTTTTTCCCGAATGTCTACTCTCTGTTCTGCCATTAATAAGGCGCTGCAGTTGGCGCCAAGCGGAGCCACTGAAATGCCATACGGCACTGCAGGCTTCCGATGTGAAGCGTCCAAGTTGCCCCACGCGATGGTGCGTTGCGGGATGTTGGCGGTGGTGCGGTCATTGTGTCATGGAGGTTTGCCAGTGGGTGTGTGCGTGACTGCCTCACACAACCCAGCCTCGGATAATGGGGTGAAGATTGTGGAGCCAGATGGCGGCATGTTGGTACCAGCTTTCGAGAAGTATGTGACTGACTTGGTGAATTCTCGGACGCCGTTCGCTGTGCTTGAGGCTCTGGTGCGCGAAGCGTGCCATGTGGAACTTTCGACCGCGAGCGAAGACTTGTTCAAGCGCTGCCGTGTTGTGGTCGCTTGCGACACGCGTCCTTCCTCGCCAACACTTACTGAACTGGTCACCTGCGCTGTGAAAGCGCTTGGCGCCTCCGTGGTCAATGTAGGAGTGGCCACTACGCCTATGTTGCACTGGATCGTCGCTACGCGCCACAACGATGTCAACGCCGCAAAACGTACACCCGAGGAACTCCACGAGGCCTACTACACCTTCTGGGCCGAGAAGGCGCGCGCGTTCGCCAAACTCGTCGGCGAGGGGCAGGAACTGCGCCTTTACGCGGACGCCGCTTGCGGCGTCGGCGCCAGCGCCTTCGAAGGGCTTCGGCCGGCATTCGAGGCTCTGAATTGCCAGCTCGAAGTGCGCAACACCGCACCCACCCCCACCCTCGCTCTCAACGATCACTGCGGCGCCGAGTTTGTGCAGAAAAGCCGCAAGCTGCCAGCCAACTTTGGCGCTAGTGCGGGCGACGCTCCCGGTGCCGCGTGCGTCGCCGTTGACGGCGATGCTGACCGCGTAGTCTTCTTCACAATCCCGCCGGCTGCTGACGAAGAGAAGCCTCTCGCAACTTTGATTGATGGCGACCGGATCGCCGCCGTCCTCGGCACAGCCCTGCTCAAAATGCTCAAGGAGGTTGAAGCCAGCAGCCCGAACCCCGCCAAGGGCCGCTTGAGCTTCGCTGTCGTGCAGACCGGCTACGCCAACTCAGCGTCCTCACAGTTCCTGATGAACCTGCCGCTGCCCAGTTCCGTCACGCTCCAGGTGCCCATCACCAAGACCGGCGTGAAAAACGTGCACCACAAAGCCGTACAGTTCGACATCGGCATCTACTTCGAATCCAATGGCCACGGCACTGTTACCCACAACGCGGACGCACTCGCCGCCTGGGCACAGGCGCTAGGAGTAGCAGACAAACAACCATTCCTGGTTCTGAAGGACTTCTTGGACTTGATTGATGAGTACGTCGGAGATGCCATTATTGACGCACTTGCCACGATTGGCGCCCTCCGCTATCTCAACTACAACTTTGATAATATGCTCAGTCTATACGAGGACTTGAAAGTCGTCCAGAACAAGGTGCCCCTCCCCCGTGCGGTTCTCAACACCCTAAAATCACACCCCGAACATGAGCTATACTTGGTGGAGCCGCAGGACTTGCAAGACAAGATTAACGCCATAGTCCAGGCCCACCCCGGTGCAAGGGCTTTCGTTCGGGCTTCCGGAACTGAAGATGCCTGCAGAATTTACAGCGAGCACGCGGAACAAAACGTGGCCGAACAGATAGCCCGCGAGCTCGCTGGCTTGCTGGAGCAGCTTTAAACGATTTTTCATTAACCTATTTTTAGGATGTACCAGAGCCGTTTTCAGATCGTGTTCTTCACCATTACAATGCTGGGAGTGGTGGGTTCCTTCAATGGTCTCAATGCTCTTGGTAAAAAATACAAACACGTCTTCGACTTTGTCCGAGATAGTATAGTGGCTAGTATTTCCGCCTGTCACGCGGAAGACCCGGGTTCAATTCCCGGTCTCGGAGATTATATTTTGTAGGCGGTGGTGGCCAGTCGGACCATATGACATCGACTAAGATTCAGACAATCTACAATTTGACATTGGCGGTATGCGGGTGGCTGGGAGGTCGTGTGTTCAATACATTAGGTCCAAGACTTACGGTAACCATCTCGGGCTTATGTTACGGGGTGTATGTGGCGGCAATAATAGGTGTGAATTACTGTCACTGGAATCGTTACTTGGTTTACCCGGCGGGGATCATGATTGGGTTGGGCGCTTCATTGATGTGGACCGTGTTCGGTGTAATGTCATTCGCTTATCCTGTCAACCGTCAGCAAGCCTTTCTGTTTCTATGGACTTGCTTGAACTTAGGATCCTTTGCTCTGGGTTGTTGTGGTATGATACAAAGACCGAGCAATGCATCAGGACTGTCCTTAGTTAGCTATCTAGTTATTTTATCGGTGATGATGCTGTGTACAGGAGGTGCTGCCATATTGCTGAAGCCATTATCTAAGATCAAGCGCAGTGATGGTACGATAGTAGGTGAAGCTACCACATCAGGACATGACAAACCTTTAACGATAGCCGAAGCTGTTGCAGACGAGTGGCCAATTCTTGCATTGATGCTACCCATGTTCCTGTCACCCAATAGTCACTATGCTTTCCTGTTTAATGGACTGAATGCTCAATATTTTAATGTAAGATCAAGAAGCTTGAATACGGCAATCTACTCCGGAGTTCGGATCCCAGGTTCCTTAGCTATATTGCAGTTGTTCAAGAAAGCTTCTACAACCATGGCAGGAATTTATGTGACTGCCTTGATTACAGGATCTACTTTCTTAGTAGCTCATATCACTATCTTCAATACCTTTGGAAATGTAAATCCGAAACCAGATCCTAAGCGTATTGATGCTTTCACTGAACGATATCATGCATTCCTACTGATCGCATGTTTCATCAATTTTGGTCTATTAGATAGTGTATCTCAAACGCTAAGTAAGTCATCTACCTCTCTTCATTTACTTATCGTAGTGTATGTGGTGTTAGGTCGTTTGAGTGGAAACGATGTTCGGAAGACTGCAATATATTCCGGCTTGTATAAAGGTATTCAGGCCATTGGGGTGAGTTTATATTGGGGGTTGGATTGGATGTTAACGGACATGGCCATTGATAAGTTTTCACGGTATCGGATTCATTGGTTGAGCTTAACCTTACAATGGTGTGTTGCGATACCCACGGCATTGGTAGCATTGTTGTTATTCCACAAGCATGTCATGTGCAGAGTATGCGGAAGCGAACAAGTTAGCAAGCCTCTATGTAACGACTGCCGATGTCTATATGAAAAGACCTGTGGTTCATGCGACGCATGTTTAATAACAGAAAAACTCAGCTTGGCGGATTGAGGAGGCGGATGACGAGCTCCATGACGCTTGTGAGCAATCACGCCCGGGAGCAAACACGAGCAAACACGAGCAAACACGAGCAAACACTTTAGGCGACATGAAAAATTCAAGCCCGCATCGCGTTCTTCAAAACGTCATACGCTTGTGAGTGGTTCGCATTAGGAGAAGCGGCCACTGTGTCCTGATTGGCCCAGAAATCTGCAGAATCGAAACAGTCGTGACCGTTTTTATCCTTGATTTTGGGATCAGCTCCATTTTGAAGAAGTAAATCAATAACCCCGGGAGAGCCCTTGCAAACAGCTATATGTAAAGGCGTCATGCCACTCAACTTCTCCGCCGTATTCACGTCTTGCCGTGCCTCAGTTGTTAACAACTCCTTGACTGCCTCCTCATTTCTGTGATAGCATGCTATATGTAGTGGAGTTTCTCCGTTCTTCGTTTGAGCTTTAACGTTCGCCTGATTTTGAATCAAGAACTTCACGGCCTCGATATTACCTTTTTTTTGCACCGCGAAGTGCAGAGCTGTCATATTGAAATCCTACAAAGCAGAATAACCCGTAGAACAGCCCATTCGTGTATACAGTCCTGCGGTTGCGTGCGTACCCGTGGTCAGGGTGCGCTCCAAAGACATGGGTGTAATCACTCCACAGTGTGGATCATACCCCGTGCTTTTCGTTAATGACATCCTCCATTTTGTTCTTCTTGCTTTTCGCCTCCTTCTTCAGGCACTCTCTCATTTTATCAATGTTGCCATTATATGCGGCATCAGAGAATGTGGAGAAATGATCGTTCTTAGTCTTCTTGCCCCCACAACACGCCATCGTTGATCTCAAAATATTTCTTCGACAAAAAAGGGTGTGTGTCACACACACAATGTCTATTCCGCGATTCCCGTCCACCGATGACGACGACACCATACCGTCACACAGCACACTTTCCCCGCACGTTGTTTCCCCCCACTCCATCTACGTTGCTTCCAAAGAGACGTCGCCGAGGCGGCTGCAACTTGCCACACAACGCATCAACGACTTTAACCACCTAACGGCTGTAGAGGAAAGACAGACGAATAGCGAGACGGCGAGTGAAATCCACGGTCATACGCACCGTAGCAAGCAAACCGTCAGTGACACCGCGGTACTTAAAGAAAATTCGGGAAGGAAACCAACACGTATTAACCCGTTCTCAGATGCGGTTTCAAGACGTAGAGTTTCAGCTAATTCTTCGATAGCTGGTCACTCGATGGCCGATCACTCGATGGCCGATCACTCGATGGCCGGTCACTCGATAGCTGGACACTCACTGACCGGGCACTCGATGACTGGACACCGCATGACTGGACACTGGATGACCGGACATTCGATGGCCGACCATGGGAGTCATTTGGCAGTTGACGGACTTGGCGTGCGCCAGTTAGAAGGTGCTCGATCAGGAGTTGACAGGGTGCCGGGTAACATCTCAGGAATTGCGACTCACTCAGGGGTTCCAAGTACTCATTCAGGAGTTGCAAGTTACAGATCAATTGACGTTGATTTTTTAAGCGTCTTGGATCAGGGTCCCACTTCAATGAGGCGCCCGGAGAGTTTGTATGCTGAAGGAAAATCAACTACTGCAATACACTTTTACGAGCCTATACTCGTTAAGGAGATCCCTCTACGAAATGATGGGTCGTCCCAATTGAATTTTATTTGCTGCCATGATGGAGAACGCGCATCTGGTGGCTTATTAACTAAGACACGGTCAACTGAATGTATCAAGTGTGAACTAAAGATTTGCGAGCTAAGCATACCAGGACTCGTCTCCGATTCTGAATGGTCGAGATACTTGGAAATTCTCAGATATGTAGCCATAGAATATCCTGAACTTATTGACTATGTTATTAATCTTACTGAGTATTTGGTTCTTAATTATTCCAATGAGAGATTTAAGATCATTAAAATCCATATCAATCATTTATTTGCCATAATCGCGTTCGTATTCATACACACACACCACCCCCCCCCCCCCCTTACCCGCCCCTTCCCCCCCTACCACTGGACATATTGCTAACACCAATTTAGATGGAGCGCTACGCCACTAGAGCCCTTGTTCAGAATGCTGTTGAATTTGATTGACAATCGCGGTTAGATCACATAGCACACGAAATAGGTGCATAATTAATTACGCTGAACTAACGTATTATTTTAGGGGACGTTCCAGTTGAAGAAATTCGGCGACTTGTAATTGACTCGTGGAAGAAGTACTTTAATAAATTGATCGAAAAAACGGAGTAGGAAACTGATGTGCGTGCGTGGTAGAAACATAGTGGTGGTAGAAACATAGTGGTGGTAGAAGCATAGTGGTGCACTGTTAGGGTAACGACAGGCATTGTTAATCTTGGTTTGGCAGAATAGTTACCAAGCTTATTGACTGGTATGGTTCCGAAGGATCTTCCGAATGTTGGGCGGCTTTAAGCTCTAATTGGTTTCCTAAGGAGGAACTGTTCACTGCTTGGGTAACCGCCTTACGCCGACAACTGCAAGGACCGCCCGCTTGCAGGCAACGAATAGAGAAAGAGTTGATTGAAGTACAGGAAAATCTCTACAGCGATTTTGACTACCGCAATGAATTCCATGCTGTTCAGGTCAGTCATGAGGACAGGTCATTATTCGAGCGGGCTAAAAGACTCCTGGAGTTACACAGGCTAATGAACGTGGCGGATGTCAGCACTAGTGCGAAGGCAGGAACTCTTGATGACATCAAAGTTCTAGTTGCTTTTTCACACCCATCTCTCCATCAGAACTACGTCTCCTGGTGTCGATACTTATCAAGAACCATTCAGGTACGACTGCTTCTTCAGTTCCCTTCCCCACGGCTGTTTTCGTCCTGACCTATTTGTCTTGACCTATTTGTCCTGACCTATTTGTCTTGACCTATTTGTCTTGACCTATTTGTCTTGACCTATTTGTCCTGACCTGTTTTGTTGTTCCAGGCTATCATTCTCTGCAGTGCTGCAACTACAATGATTCCCAACCTGAGGGATGTGACTAGGCTAGTGTATGACATCTTTGTTGTCTTATTTGCGAGAACGAAATGTGCTTCCTTAAAGTCAGCCGCTTACGTCACGTTAAGTGAAGTTCTCAAATTCGGTTGTAAGAATCACTATGCGAAAACGACTGACAATATCCCGGCCGAACACGTGGTATTGATTTTCTGATATCGAATCATTACAGTGTCTGAATTGGTTGGTTTGGAAGTGATGGATATATTGTCAAACCATTATGGTTTTGTCCTTCCAGAAGGTGTGTTACGAACACGACGTATGGCGGTTACTGGTTTTGAACAGGAGTGTTGTAAGGAGTTGAGATATATTGTGGATTATCAACGACGTCTGCTTGATCAGCAAAATAGTTTGATAGCCCGGTTAACTTCTGGTTGTCGGCATGATGACCCCCAACGACGTCTGAGTCTTGCCGAGCCCAGTGTACCTAACCACTCGGAAGGTTTACATTGGGATCCGCCTGCTGCGGGATTGGATCCGCCTGCTGCGGGATTGGATCCGCCTGCTGCGGGATTGGATCCGCCTGCTGCGGGATTGGATCCGCCTGCTGCGGGATTGGATCCGCCTGCTGCGGGATTGAATAATGTGTTTCGCATGACATCGATTGACAAGAAGACGGCCACTGATAAGACGCCAATTGACAAAGGAACGTCATCGAAAAAATGTGGTGCTGGAGTGGAGCCCGGGGTTGCGTTACCAGATGGATTAGAGGATGATAAGATCTTATTGGGAGTACGCAAAAGTATCCAAAAATTAATCATACCCTGGTCGGAAAATAGTCTTCCATATAACAGAAGACGCCTTTGCGGTTTGAAGAATTTGGGCAACACTTGCTACATGAATTCTGTAATACAGGCGTTAAATATTATCGACTTGTTTGTTATCAATTTGCAGAGATATACCAGGACCGATCGCAGGCATTCCTCATCAATTGATCGGGCCCCAACGGTGGGTTGTTCCACTACAATAAGTGGTACAACAACAATGAGTTATTCACCCACTGTATCCCGAAGAGGAGGAGTTGATGACGGAGGAATTGATGACGGAGGAATTGATGACGGAGGAATTGATGACGACATATTGATGAATTTGAAATTGTTATTTGCGGAAATTTCTAATTCGCCACCATTGGGACGACCATCCCAAGGAATTGACCCAGGACGGTTCTACAAGTGCATAGACCAACAACGATTTCGTCGTGGTGTACAGCATGATAGTTTGGAATTTCTTCAGTATTTATTTGATTCACTAGGAGGATGTGAAAGTCCGTTGATAAGGAATACATTTGCGGGTAGCCAACAGCACTCCATGACATGCACGTCATGTGGTTATAAAAGTCAAATGAATGAAACGTTTATTGACTTAGTCAGTAGGCCGTGTAATGAGGGTTCTGGAGGTCAACATGATGTCACAGAAGGTTTATTTTATGGTGAAGAGATCTTGACGGATTATTTTTGCGAGTGTTGTAAGACACAGACGGACACCATTAAGGTCAGCAATGTCATTTCACCTCCAGCCTATCTTATAATAGTGTTGAGTTCCTCTCATTGGGTCAATGGCCGTCATATGAAGGTTGGAAACCGACGGGTAATACCTACTACTTTTACACATAAAGTTTCCGGCATTTTCCTATCATACGAGCTAGTGGCCACCGTGGTGCACCAAGGTAATGAAACAGACTCAGGACACTACTACACCGTGGTAGCACACGACGAGTCCGTCTACGTTATGGATGACATTACTGTCAAGCCAGTTATACCAGACTTAAAATCAAGTGTTCGTAAGTCGACCGATAGTACCAAGACAACCGATAGTACCAAGACAACCTCCAATAACAAACTACTTTATGACTATGTAAATCGCGCCAAAACACCGTACATCTTATGGTATAAATGCACAAGCGTTCCGCCCTCGGACGAACTGATAGCGCTCTGACTTTGAGGTCATATTGCCCGCGCCGTCATATTGCCCGCGACGTCATATTGCCCGCGCCGTAACAGACCCGCTATGGTAGTAGTAAACCCATGGATACGTCGCTGGGGTGCCTGGATTCAAAGGACGGCTCTAAAACAATGACGGTATTTGAATGGCCGTGATTCCGGACGGTATTTGAATAATACCCTTTTTTGTAATGGCGAAACACAAAAGTATGTTTGCGCACACTTACACCGCCATCAAGAACTCGGAACTCATCTTTCCGAGATGCACACAGGTTCTAACGTCCACTTTCTGTAGGCAGGAAACCTGGTCACAGGGCTACACCGGTGCTCCAGAAGGCTTCCGCGTCTGGCCTCGATGAGGCTGCGCCACCTGACGTGCAAACGCCTCTTGAAGACAACCACGCGGCAGACGGGCTGCAACTTGTCCAGGACATCACTCAGGCGGTACTGGATGGAACGTTCACCCTCCCGGTTCACGGTCCGTCTAGTGACTCTTCCGCTGACTCTTCAACTCCAACTCAATCAGCAACCCGCACTGACCCAACGCAGGAGGAAGACTTTCTTCCCATTCGTGAAACTGTACCAGAAGCACCTGTGCCAGAAGCCGCGGCACCAGAAGCCGCTGCACCAGAAGCCGCTGCACCAGAAGCCGCTGCACCAGAAGCCGATGGGTCGGAAAGTGAGGACGTCGAAGCCAAGGCTCAATCCGGGGAAGGAGAGACTGGGAGTGGGGATGTCGCTGTGAGTCCAGACGACCTGGATGACGAGGTGTTCAAGTCCGCCCAAGCACCGGCCGATTCGTCGGTGCCGACGGTGGGAAACGTTCCTGGTTTTCTTGACCGCGGTGCCCCTGAGGTCGTTTCCGAAGAAGGCTCCGCGGCCCCGGTGTTAGGTGAGGGCGGTCGCGCAGATACGTCAGTGGTTGAACAGAAAGGCTCCTTGGGAATGGTGCCGAGAATGGTTCAGGAGTTTGACTTGGAGAAATGGGACAAGGAAAAACGGGCGTTCGAAGACAGGATTTCGCAGTTACTAATTGCCGACGGTCAGGCTCGTATGGACATAAGTAACTTGGAGGCGCAACTGGCTGCCATCAAGTCCGAATCGGAGCAGACTGCGAAAGAAGTTATGTTGCTCACAAAAGACAAGGCCAAGTTGCAGGAAGATTTAGAGCAAGCTTCGAGAGAAGCGGAGGCACTGAAACGGGAGATGGAGAAGCAATCCGCTGCCACCAGGTCCGAATCGGAGCAGGCGGAGAAAGAAGTTATGTCGCTCACAAAAGACAAGG
>NW_011645801.1:121088-127178 GCF_000223845.1 Gregarina niphandrodes | reverse complement strand
CGGAGAAAGAAGTTATGTGCTCACAAAAGACAAGGCCAAGTTGCAGGAAGATTTAGAGCAGGCTTCGAGAGAAGCGGAGGCACTGAAACGGGAGATGGAGAAGCAATCCGCTGCCACCAGGTCCGAATCGGAGCAGGCGGAGAAAGAAGTTAGGTTGCTCACAAAAGACAAGGCCAAGTTGCAGGAAGATTTAGAGCAAGCTTCGAGAGAAGCGGAGTCACTGAAACAGGAGATAGCGGTAGTGAAAGAGGAGGTGGAGACATTGAAAGCGGAAAGACTAAACAACAGTTCCCGACTAATGGAGTTGGACGCACACGAAAGAGAACTAGTTGCAAAACGAAATGACATCGATCAATCCAAGCGACAGGTAGACATGCGGGCTACGGAGCTAGATCGAACCCGACAAGAGTTAGACATGCGGGCTACGGAGCTAGATCGATTGCAAAAAGAGCTAGACGCCCGAGATGCGGAGCTTACTCGGGAGGAAGACCGGCTCAAAAAGCTGGAGCGTTTGATGCTGGGAGAGAAGGAGACCCTTTTGGCAGATCGGGACAAGCTGCTGGAAGAGAAAGAAGAGCTGGCGACACAGAAGCAGGACCTGATGGATGAACAAACGAATACCAAAAGAAACCATGACGACCTTCTTAAACGGATGGCCAAGCTTGATGAGCTCGTGTCATTTGATGCCCTGGATGAGTTATGGTCCGGGTTTTTGGAGGAGGGGAGTACTGCGGATCTCGAGGTTCTGCGTGCTGTCCGGAGTGTCATTCACAAGTTGTCGGTAGAGAGCCAAGCATCAGTGAACCGGGAGAAGGAGAAGGAGGTAGAGCTGCGCAAGGCTCTGAACGTTGCGGAGGAATCGCTGAAGCGAACCGAAGAGTCTATGGACCGTGTTCGGGAGTCGTTGAAAGACGCCGAAGAGTCGGCGAGCAATTTCAAGACGCGATATGAACAAGAGAAAGCGTTGCACAAATCGGCTGTCCAAGCACTAGCATCATTCGAGAAGGATACTTCCGGTGAAGAGACTAAAGAGGCTTATCAGCAAGCTTTGCTTGGTCAGAAACAGGAGTTCGAACGAGCGAAAGAAATGCTCGAAAAACGACTATCAGGATCCAGGCGGGCTATTATTGAATTGGAGACCGAGAACGGTCGCAAGGGTCTGAAGCTCCAGGAGCTTGAAGCGATAATTGAGCAACAAAGACAATCTATCGAGGACTACGAAGAACAGAACCAGCGCAAGAAGGGCTGGTTTTGGTGACAGTCCCTAGCGATAAGGCGCAGTCCCCAGCGATAGTCCCTAGATCTCGTGACCGCCTAAATCCTTGAGTACAAGCCCTTAAGCTGAAAAGTCCACCCATACGCATAGTGGTTGATCCATCGAGACGTGACCATCGAGACGTGACCATCGAGACGTGGCCATCGAGACGTGGCGTGACCATCGAGACGTGGCGTGACCATCGAGACGTGACCATCGAGACGTGGCGTGACCATCGAGACGTGACCATCGAGACGTGACCATCGAGACGTGGCCATCGAGACGTGACCATCGAGACGTGGCCATCGAGACGTGGCGTATATTACATGGCCTATATATTACATAGGCCGCACGTTGTTCGCCGGCACCCACCTTGCGTGGGTGTGGCCCAAGCGAGTGTCAGAACTTGCAAGATTTAGTGGTGCCGAGTTTCATGGATATGCTCTTGTCAAACTGTTGTGGGCTGAACGATGCTGCGCGGTTGAGTTGTCTATCTTCTTCTTCCCCCGAGGCTCCGAATATGCTGCAGCCTTGAGACGGGACGATCCAGACCCCGTCGGTGACAAACTCTTCGTTGCGGACATCTCTCCCTTGGGTCTTGAGCCGCCCGTGGAAGCGCGCAATGAGGAAACCTACCAGGATGGCAGTCACTCCTAAACCAGCAATGTAGTAGACCTGGCGCCCTTTTACCTCCGAGAAGGGTTTCTCTTGAACATATTCGATCTGCTTCAGAAAAATAGGCTCCTTGTTCGACTGACGATTATTCACTGGCACGCGCATTTCACCACGGGCCGCACCTGGGAAATTACAGAATTTTTATTACGCCCTTCCGCCCGGGCCCACCCGCCCGCCCGGACCTATCTGCTTACTGAGAGTATACTTACCGAACCATCCAGCCAATGCGCTCTGCCCGGGTCCACTGCAAAAAAGACTGCGGTTCTCCGCAGGGTCCGCGATACGATGTCGAAGGCTCGCACACGTGTCTGTCCGCTTCAACCAGGTCCCATAACAACGGGCAGGCACGCAACGTCCACGGCGGCTCAGTCGTGCGACAGGGCCAGTGCAGCCCACACTCTGCCGCAACCACAGCACGTTCCTTCTCACTATTCGCTCCATTCACCCTCTGCACGCACCGGTCTCCAACCTGTTCTGTTGATGCGACGCATGTACCGAACACCCTCTCCATTTCCACGGGACATGGCACCTCGTACGTCACAACACACTCCGCCGTCTGCTGCGGCTCCACAAGTGCCGGCCGGAACTGCGCCGCTGTTTGACGACCCATCGTATCCGAATTCAGCAACGGCACTGCAGCTACGTCCACAAGAGGCTCTACGCTCTGCATGGTGTCCAGCGCAGCCGTCTGCGCCTCCTCTGCACTGTATTCACGACTACAAACCTCCACCAACATCCCTGCGACCAGCCACAGCCTAGAGTATATACGCATCACACGCGTGTTCGCACACGTGTGTGTCTACACCCGGGAGACCCAGCCACCTGGGCGGGAGACCCGGTCTCCCGCTTCTACGCCCACCATTCACCCACTGCTCTTTCCACCCACCCGGTGGGTGTGCACAGAACCTAGAACTAGAATTATCAATGATCTATGAACTAAAATAATACAAGCTCCCTAGTAGTATCCGGAGCTGGGGGGCGCCGCACCGTAGTTGCCGCCAGCCCCGCCATAGCCACCTCCGTAGCCTCGGTTTCCGCCGCTGTTGCCGTAGCCACGGTTTCCGCCGCCGTTGCCGTAGCGTCTCCCGCCGCCGAATCGGGACGGTCCTCCTCCGCCTCGGCTTGAGTAAGCCATGGACTGTAGCTCCGCTGGTACGGTTTGCTTGGCTTCTTCTAGGATCTTGATCAGGTCCCGAGCGAGTCCTCTGTTCTTATCGGTCAAGAACGAGTAGCTGGTTCCCGTAGCGCCGGCGCGGCCCGTACGTCCTATCCGGTGCACGTAGTCTTCGACCTGGCCGGGCATATCGTAGTTGACGACGATACGGACATCCTTGACGTCGAGTCCTCGAGAAGCGACGTCAGTGGCAACCATGATTGGGTGTTTACCGGACCGGAATTCCTCCAGCACGTACCGTCGTTCTTCCTGCTCCTTGTCACCGTGGATACAGAGCGCCTGATAGCCCTTGGCGCGCATTTCGCGCGTTAGAACGTCGCACGCGCGCTTCGTCTCGGTGAAAATAATAATGCGTGCGCCCGGCTCCTTTTCGCGCGCCTGGTTAATAAGGTCGAACAGTCGCGTCTTCTTTTCCTCCTCAGTGACCACATAGACGTTCTGCTCAACATTGTGGGACGCCTTGAGCTCGGAAGAGCCGATGGTAACTTGGACAGGATCCTCCCTACATAGGTCGCGTGCAAGACCCTGGACTTCCTTGGGCCACGTAGCTGAAAACATTAGCGTTTGCCGGTCGGGTCGGATGTCGGTAACAATTTTCCGGATCTGCGGTTCGAAACCCATGTCCAACATACGGTCAGCTTCGTCCAGTACGAGGTAGGTAACGCGCCTTAGACTCACAGTGCCTCGTTCCATAAAGTCAATGAGACGACCGGGACACGCGACCAAGATTTCGACGCCGCCGCGGAGGGCGTTCATTTGCATCCGCTTAGCCACGCCGCCGTATGCCACAGCCACTCGCATTCGGCAAGTGAACTTGATGGCCTCCTCCTTGATCTGTTCCACCAACTCACGCGTGGGCGCTAGCACTAACGCAATAGGACCTTGGTCGTAGCTGACGCGTGGCTGGTCCAGAATGTGCACCACCGCAGGCATCAGGAAGGCCAACGTCTTGCCACTACCGGTCTCGGCAATCCCGATCATGTCGTGGCCTGACAACAAAATTGGCCACGCTTGCGACTGGATGGGAGACGGTTGCTTGAAACCCGCTCGATACAACCTGTCGTTATACTCCTCCGGGAACCCCGCATCTTCGAAGCCCAGCACTGGCTTCACTTCAGCACCTACAACGCGCATTTCGTGCTCCCGTCGGAATGAATCCACTTGGTCCGGTGTCAATGCCTCTGTAGCTGGCGAGATCTTGTAAAAGTTTTTCTTGAAAGGTGTCGTGTCCGGTCCAGCAGACACCGGAGCGGCCGGAACCGCTCCTGCACCGTACCCAGAACCTCCGTAACTCGAACCACTATAACCAGAACCACCATAACCAGACCCCGAGCGACCCCCACTATAGTAACTGCCGCCTCGACCGCCGCCATATCCGTAGCTAGACCCTCCCGCGGAATAACTTCCACCGCTGGCATAGCCGCTACCTGACGCACGGCCTTGATAGTCACCGTAGCGGTTCATTCCACGAATTTTTTAATGCAATAAAACGCCCGGCCCCGAACGCCCGGCCTCGAATCGTTTCCGGAATCAAAAAAGAAGCTCCAGAGGCCCCTCCTCTGGCCGCTTGAGGGGTAGCAGCCCGTTGGGTAACGACCCGTTAGATAACAGCCCGTTGGGTAACGACCCGTTGTCCAATAGCCCGTTGGGTAACATCCCTGTTTTCTCGCATCTCCAATCATCTTTTCTAAAGCCGGAGTCCTTCGGACAAGCGGAGTCCTTCGGACAAGCGGAGTCCTTCGGACAAGCGGAGTCCTTCGGACAAGCGGAGTCCTTCGGACAAGCGGAGTCCTTCGGACAAGCGGAGTCCTTCGGACAAGCGGAGTCCTTCGGGCTTGCATCAGACGACTCCAAAAGGTTTATGCCCGGTCGACTCAACTCACCGTGAGCGCCCTCCTGAACTCCGAACGACGCGTGCGTGTCCTCCGATGCCTGAAAAGCCGCCGTCCGTGGCGCATCATCATTCCCCCGAGCTGAAATAGTCTCCACGGGCCCCGCATAACACGACTGCACATAACATGGCGGAACTGGCATCACAGGGGAATCATAAGCAGCGCCAAATGACAGAATCGCATGGCTGTTTGGACACGCATCCAAATCATCAAACTTAATTTTCTTCGGATTGCTGTATAACGGCCAGCTCATCGACGGGGGCTGGCCATAGACCGCCTTCAGTGCCTCTTGCCCGCGGCCAATCAACCTAGCAACTGCGAGATACCTCTCTATTATCTCCGCCGGCAGGCACCCTATATTTCTATTAACCTAAAGGAAGAACAATACGAGACATTCTTTCGGGAGGGGAGGCGGACGTCCGGTCGCGCTGGCATCGGATGTCCGGTCGGTCTGGCATCCGCATAAGCTGGAGGGTGTTTGTCGAAGCTGGAGGGTATTTGTCGAAGCTGGAGGGTGTTTGTCGAAGCTGGAGGGTGTTTGTCGAAGCTGGAGGGTGTTTGTCGAAGCTGGAGGGTGTTTGTCGAAGTGATTTATCGGGGTGAGGTGACGCCCACCCGGATAAATCACTTGGTGGGGGGGGGGGGGGAATTTTTACGTAGTTCAGAGCATCGTAAAGCACGTTTTTGGCGGCAGACGGAAGAACCAGAAGTACTCTAAGGGCGCTAGACATTAGAGGTATGAGGAGGCATTGACGACTGCAGATGTCTTCTTTAGTTGCTCTTTCAAATACTTTGCGAAATAGGAATTGCACATCCATATTAAGTGGCTGAAGTGAAGCAATCAGAAGCAACGATTCAATGGCTTCATCCTTTAGACTGTCCAGAAACTCACCAGTTATACCCGTAAACATAATATGGCAATATTGCTGATACTCGACATGGAGTAAAAGTATTTTCGAAAGTGTAGGTAAAACTGCAGAACAGAGACTGGGTATTTGTAGACAATACCAGTCTCGGAACTGATGGAAAATCACGTCGCAATAATCACTAAGCTCTTCTGCTCCATGATAGTTGGCTCCATGATAGTTGGCTCC
>NW_011645801.1:111477-121068 GCF_000223845.1 Gregarina niphandrodes | reverse complement strand
CAAATACTTTGCGAAATAGGAATTGCACATCCATATTAAGTGGCTGAAGTGAAGCAATCAGAAGCAACGATTCAATGGCTTCATCCTTTAGACTGTCCAGAAACTCACCAGTTATACCCGTAAACATAATATGGCAATATTGCTGATACTCGACATGGAGTAAAAGTATTTTCGAAAGTGTAGGTAAAACTGCAGAACAGAGACTGGGTATTTGTAGACAATACCAGTCTCGGAACTGATGGAAAATCACGTCGCAATAATCACTAAGCTCTTCTGCTCCATGATAGTTGGCTCCATGATAGTTGGCTCCTTGCTTATTATCTCCCTGATTATCTAATGCTTGGTTATCTAAGATTTGATTATCAGCTACTTGATTACTCAACTCGTTATTACTTAACCCAATACTCGTTGATTTTTCTGCCATGGTTTTGGAATTAATCGTTGCTTGACGGATACATCGTCTCATAGCGATATCTTCATATATTGCAACAACATGTTCCATGACAATTGATTTCTCATTAGGGACACACATGATTGCTACAATGCTATCAAGCAATATGGGTTCATTCAGGAGTCTTAGAATCTTCAGCTTCATAATCGTATTTGCAACAGACTCGGCGTATTTAGGGATGAGCCATACCCAATATTCTTTAAAGACCTTTATGAACGAAGGATCTAAGCAAATGGAATGGTCGGAATCAATAGAGGGTCGGAACCAAGTGAGGTGAGGGTCGGAACCAAGTGAGGTGAGGGTCGGAACCAAGTGAGGTGAGGGTCGGAACCAAGTGAGGTGAGGGTCGGAACCAAAAGTGAGGGTCGGATTACGCAATCGACAGATATCGTATAGAAAGAGGAGAATACTATAGTTGAGAGAATGGGTAATGATAGATGGTGCTGCCCTTTGCATAACGGAGAGAGTTATTGGTAAGGTTTTCCAGTCCTGGGTATCTTCACCAGCACATTTTTGGAGATGGTGTCTATTCTTGATCAGTGATAGAATGCACCGAATTGTAGTCTACAGAACAGCCTGTTGGATCTTTTATTCGAGTGTTGCCAGCTCGGGCTTGTATGGGTTTGTCTTACGATAATAAGAGATGATGAAGTAGTGCATAGGTATGGTTCCAGAGTGTCGATAAGACCCAGGAATTCTTCATCCGATTGCGGAACATAAGTACTAAGTGTCGATAATATGACGGTCTTCTCAAATGTGTTACATTGATGCAGAATGTTAAACAGCATTACAATGTTCTTTCGACTCAATTGATACCCTCCTTGCAGTTCATTTAACACAAGCAAACTAGTTACTAACACTTGAGTGCTTGTATTTGTATCGTTAATGAACGAAATCAATTTAGAGATCATCTCAGGCTCATTACCTTGAGATAGTTTGCTAACACCAATCACCGCATAGTTACGAACATACGTACTAGTGTCGTTAAGACCGTTTAGTATTGCCGCCTTTGAGTACTCTTCGACAGAATCTACTCGTAATGATGTCAATGCCTTCAGGGCCATACCACGAATCTTTGGTGAGGAATCCAACAAATCCTTCTGATAAGCATTGATAACTAAAATTGACGTTTCCGGATTACTCTCTGCATAATGATTCAAATATATGCTAACCAACTTCTTCTGAATAATATCCGGAGTCACACTCGCCAATACCACCTCCGGAAATAAAGAACTGACGTCTATGCCTAGACTCATATAAGCCAGTAAACGCTTTAGTGTCTCACGCCGCTTTTCCGTATTCTCAGGCTTTATCTCGCTCGGTAATGCGCGAAACAACGCGCGCAATTCAGAGACCTCATTCCTCTTCTGTGATACGAAAAATCGAGCTGGGGCTCTTTCAACCCGCATTTCAGACATGCCTGGTCAAAAAAATTCAAACCAGCAATTTGTCCACTTCCATTTTGCAAAAATACCGCGCGGAAAAAGCCGACCGCAACGCGGCCGCACGTGTGTGCAAACACGCGGCGCGAACGATATCTAACTGGGGGTAAATCTTAAGCCAGCATTAAGCGAGGCTCGTCACGTCCGAGGGAAACACCCAGGAAGATGTGGGGATCATGGAGATCAATAAGGTCTAGCCCGAAGATGGTTGTATACTTGACGTACGGTCCGAATTTAATCAACTCAAGAGCTGCTGCAGCCAAGATTGCTGCAGGGGTGAAAAGTGAAATTTACGAAATGGCTTTGGCTGAAAGGACATCCATGTCTGCGTAGATCCTGACTTGCGCACCTTCTATACCCAATAGCTCGTTGTCTATTCCGGGTACATCACTCCTACATATTAAATTGAGAGTTGGACGAGGCATCATAGGCCCCTTGCAGCAACTGCTCTCAACGGCGCAACTCAGGTCCATGACATCCACGTCTGGACCTGAGTTGCGCCGTTGACGCTTCATGGAACCTTGCAATGGTATGCCGCTTCGACTTGAGTCGACAAGGACTCGCCGGTGACTGGTTGGGCACTGACAAGCTGGTATAGCCGGTTTACTGTTTGATAAGTTACTCGTAGTGGAGCAGTTGGTCAGCCAATTGACTTGGTCGCCAATTGACTTGGTCGCCAATTGACTTGGTCGCCAATTGACTTGTCGCCAATTGACTTGGTCGCCAATTGACTTGGTCGCCAAGTGATTTGCCGCCAATTGATTTGTCGCCAGTTGTCTTGTCGTCGAATAGTGGACAGTTGCTGATTGACTAACGTGTAAGGTAGCTACAATTTGTTAGCAGCAGCGACCCGATTGTGGCTAGCGGTGTCAGCTAGCCCGGCAGGGAGTTTTGTGAGAAGCATTCCTGAGATTTAGGTCGTTGCTCACATCGGTATGAAGATAAGAAGACCTTCTAGAGTAGGACATCTATCCTTCGGGGAACTTAAAGTCCGGGTTGATTATGAACTCGTCACCGATAAAGCAGTATGTGATCAGATGTTGGTTCAGCCATTTGCGACAGAAATCAACCTTCTTCTTAAATAGATCGTAGCATTTATTGCATTTTCGGAGTGTGTGGCAAGCGTGATGATTGACAGAAATAGCTTCAAACATCTTCTCGGCGACAGGTAGGACCTGATCGCGGAATTTGTCATTGCTGAGAATGCAAGTTCGACTGCGTCTCATGGCGTAGTATAGCATGTATGAATCATCATAGTCCCCATTCGGAGTTACCTCCAGCATACCCTGGGCACGCAACAGCTGTAGTTGCAAATCGGAATTTTTGGTTGCATGTATCTGAGGACTCAAGTAGTATTCTGGCACGACGCAGACCGGGACTAATCCCAATCGTGTGCACTCCTTGGCGGCCTTCAGAACACCTTGCACGTCAAAAACTTTGGTCCGATACTTCTGCTTGCCGTAGCCGATCCCGACATTGGCAACATCTATGATCACCGTTGACGGACTTCGCTTCTGCTGCAGCGACAGAGACCGCGTCCTACGCGGGGGTAACAAGGGGTAGGGAGTTTCACGATATAATTTTTCTGTCCCGGTTCGATGACTTTGCTCAACACCCTCCCGGCTCGGATTTTGCTCCAGATTCCGACTCGATTCCCGACTCCCATCTCTCGTTTCGTATAAACGAAGGAGTTCATGTAGTAGTCCTCCCCGACGTTCGCGTTCGAAGTTCCGTTCATCCGCTTCTCCCGTTTGGTTATGTAACCTCAACCTGGACAAAGACAAGCACTCAGGGATAATGGACATCAAGAACTCCATACCTTCTGCTTGGACGCCCTCAAGGGCCACTGGAATGCTCCCCTCACCGTGCTGCTCCGCTCGTTGTCTTTCCCGTGGCTCTCTTTCCGGTCCTTCCCCCTCCCTGTCCGGTAACTCCTGGTCACATAAATCCATTTCGAGCTGCTGCCCCCCTTCGGGTTGTTCCCTTTGATTGTTGAACCGCCACGGGTGTCTCGCACAAAGACCCGAGGGTTGTTGCTCCGCATTCCGCAGTTGGAGACCCCAATCGATTTGCAAGAGGCCTCTGCAGGTGGGAGACTCATTCAAGTCTTCACTCGTGTGTGTAAAATACCACCGGTCTTCCGGCAGGGCCACATCCATGTACGGGGCTTCCAGGGTTGAGTCCAAGCCGAGAAAAGCACATGTCCTATGGATCTCCTGCACCAGGCGTATAGACTCAAATCGTCGATGCTGCTCAGTGATTGCATCCAAAGACAGAAAGGGGCAGTCCACACCGTGGTTTACACCCACGGGATTTACACCCTCGTGGTGGTTCATCCTCACTTCCTTGTGGCTTACCTCCTTGTAGCTTACCTCCTTGTGGCTTACCTCCTTGAGGCTTACCTCCTTGTAGCTTACCTCCTTGTAGCTTACCTCCTTGTGGCTTGCCTCCTTGTGGCCCACTCCTCTTGTATTCCGGTTGGTCATGCCCTTGTGCTTGACGCCGTCGACGACAGGCGTCATGCCGACGCCCGAGTCGCGGGACAAAATCTCTTCGTGACGAACCCTCTTGCGCTTGTTCACGCGGGACGAAAGGCCGCGCGACGTCGACGTTCGTGTAGACAATGATCCTCGGGACAAAGCTCCTTCTGTCAGGTCGACGTAACAACTACAAACCAGGTCGCGCGAAAGGTGGTTTGGCCGATCCACGACCAGGTCCTCTAACAGGTAGTCATTTTGGATCAGATAGTAAATACCGTTTAACGAGCAATACAATAAACTAGGTGATTCAGCACCATGCTGAGCCATAGTGCGCAACAAGCGTCGAAGACAAACACCCAGCGCCAATCGCTTCTGTTTCTTGCTGTCGTTCTTCTCACTTGTTACCGCACTGCTCATGCATGCACAAAGTAAACAAGGAAGGATCGTAAAAAATAGTAAGTCCTCATCTTCCTTGAGCTCCACAGTCAACGACTCTTCATCCTCCATTTGTTCGCCTTCCTCATCCTTCCCACGTTGCTGCTCCCGCTTCTCACAATCTTCCTCCCTGTAAACCTGGATGGCTTTATTCTGCACTGTATAACCGATTTGGTTAAGGTGGGTTGCTGATTGTTCCTGGACCGTGAAATCGTCAGCAGGCGAAGTCATAGGGTCGGCAGTTACACGGTCATGGTGCTGTGCGTCGTCATGCTCGTCCGTAGTCTCCATTTTTATGGGCTGTGGGACAGGTTCAACCTCTACTCCTAGATCGACGAGATTTATGTCAGCGAGTCCGACATCGGCAAGCTCTATGTCGGTAAGTCGCAGGTCGGCATATCCCGTTCCGCTCCGTCCTAGACAGCTGCGTCCTAGACAGCCCTTCCCGGATTCCTTTGAGGAAGTATCTTTGGATGAAGTGTCTTTCGAGGAATCGTCTCTAGTAGACGTGTCGCGCGAGGAAGGGGTGGTATCGCCCTGCTTGGATCGCGAAGGAGAAGAGTCGCCATGAGAGCGAAGCCCGGTGCCTTCTGACGATGACGAGTGGCTTCGAGAATCCGCCATTTGGTCGCTGTCGTGGAGAGGTCTTTGACAGAGCGCATCCAAGTTTGCGCACACCTGGTTGATTTTGGAGCCAACCAAATCTGTGTCCACATTGGCGACGACAAGATGAATGAACTCTACTAAAGAACGCGCATAACTGCAGTGAGCAGGAGTATCCAGTTCCCCGGGACAATGGTGCGCAGACGAGCACACCAGGTTCCAACGACGGTCAAATTTGTGGTCAGATGCTGGCACGGCTCCCCGCAACCTACAACGGAACGTCTCCGCTGGTGTAGGAGGCTCATCCAACGCCTTGATGGTACTTGCTAAGAACAACATTACGCTTTCCATACTCATATCATACACACCCACACCATCAATTTGACGAAACAAGATCCACAGGTATATCAAGGGCCACAACCCCCCTATGGCATCACCCCCTGTAGGCTCACCCCCCGTGGGCTCACTCCCTGTAGACCCACTCCCTGTAGGAAGTTCTCCAGCGGAGCCATTGCCTTCGCGCGCTCGAGGTCCAACCTGGCTCGGCGGGTGTTGGCTCGGTGGATGTTGCTGGGCGTGTTTTAGTTCACCCGTAAAGAGGCAGATGCGGGACAACTCGGAAGCCAACGATGCATTGAGCGTTAAGTAATGGGAGCCGCCTCTCAGATGAATCCGATTGTCTTGTAGCGGCAGTTCTCGGATATCGACGAAGTTGACATCGCCTTGGGCGATGCTGCGCAAGCCGACTCTCCGAATGGAATCCAGAAGACCATCGTGGCTGGAAGCCGTGAAGGACGTCTGGAGGTAGAGGCGTCGCAGTGCTTCAAGACCCGCGCCGCCAAGCGGGTCGGCAAAGATGCTTTGCCATATCCACTCCTCCGCAAGCAGCCGGTCGACTTGAGGACAATCGGGCAAGCACGTCAGAGCCGCGTCGAAAGCACCCGAGACACGAACCGGGGGCTTTTTACGCGGTCCTTCCGGCGGCCCGCCAGCAGCAGCACCGCCGTTGCGGCGGCACTTCCCCTTGAACGTCTTCCCACGAGGGGAAGCTGCCCGAGAAGTCGTAGCCCGAGAAGTCGTAGCCCGAGAAGTCGTAGCCGGAGAAGTCGTAGCCCGAGAACTCGTAGCCCGAGAACTCGTAGCCCGAGAAGTCGAAGCCGCGTTATTGGAGCCGCCACACGTTCTCCGCACGTAGTTAAGCACGTATCTGAAGCTGTAAACGTATCCGATGCATGCTGATAAAGCTGCAAGAACTTTCCGGTCAGTGGAACCCCGACAGGCGAGGATGGCGTGCAGTTCCGCGAGTGCTGCAGTTAACTGTGTCATCAGCTGATTGGTGCAGTCGGTTTCGCCAGTGGATACCAGCTGCTTCTCACAGGTCCCGACTTGCTCCCAGAGATCGTCCAGGAAGTAGTTGAGTATCTAACACACATATATGAAACTGTAGACATTCATACCTGGAATACGCACTCACTAACACTGTTGATATTGTTGATCAAATTGGTAGGGGACCTCTTCTTCGATACCAAGATCATACCAGGTGGCAACAACGGCATAATTATAAATTGAGGAAGGGCTCCTTTTTAGTTCGCATCTCATCTCCACAACAGAAAACCATGTATGCGTGGCAGGGGACCATACATGAGAGGGGATCATGGATGAGAGGGCGGGAACATGGATGAGGGTAAGACATAAGGTCACGACATAAGGGCAGAACATGTGTGCTAGTTTTCGTTTGGGGGGTTGGAGATGTTTATTAGTGGTTGTTGGGTTCCGAAAATATGGGCGCGGATGGCTTGTCGCGGGCATTATTGGATGGTGTGCGAGACCTGAAGGGTGCTCGAGAAGCGTTTGAGCGAGGCGACTTGGAGTATTCCAAAGAATGTCATAGTCATCCGGCAGATGATCATCGGACACACACGGAAGCACACATGACGGCAGGTGGTAGTGTAGTACGTTCAGTAGTGTTTGGGGGCTTGGATGGGATCGTAACAATGTTCGCATTGTTGGCAGGTTGCATGGGTGCAGAGACGACGGTGTTACAGACGGTGACGATAGGTGTAGGGAATTTGATAGCGGACGCGTTTGCAATGGGCTATGGTGAGTACGTTAGTTCAAAGGCTGAAGAAGAATACGTAGAAGGCGAAACCAAAAGAGAAAAATGGGAGATGTATCATTACCCTGAGGGTGAACGGAAGGAAATGATGACTCTCTACATGGAGAAGTATGGCTTCACAGCCCAGGATGCCGAATTCTACGTCGATATAGGCATGCAATACCCAGACTACTTCTTACAACACATGATGTTTGAAGAACTGGGGCTTACACTCACCGACTCATCCACCAGTCCTCGCATCACCGGGACCGTCATGTTCCTCTCCTTTCTCTTCCATGGGCTCGTCCCACTCGGAGGCTTCCTACTCTTGTCTTACTTATTGCCTAATAACAAGCATGCCTTTTACGGAACCTGTGCCATGACCATCTGCACCCTTCTGGCACTAGGCTACGTCAAAGCGAAGCTCTCGGGACAGCCAAAACTCAAGTCAGCTCTAGCCATGGCCGCAAACGGAGCCATCGCCAGTACAGCAGCATACGCTGCATCCAGCACACTCAAGGTAAGCACACACCCGCACTCTACAACACTCGTTCCTCTAGACACTCACCTCGTGACCCTGCTCCTGCATGATGGTCTGATCCTGCATGATGGCCTGATCCGACAATGAGTTATCGACTCGGGGATTGGCTTAGTCACAATCGGCTTAGTCGATTTTTTTAGTGGATACCACCAATCACGATACCGCAATAATAATCTTGAACACTGTCACTAACATCCTGTCTGTCCTGGCATGCTGTCTGTCCTGGCATGCAGTCTGTGGCAACACACTGTCCCGGTCACGTCTAGCTAGGGTCCCGTACGGACTGCAAACGAGGGTCGTGGGCTGGGCGGGGAAGGGCTTGCGGGTGGCTTGGACGACGAAAAAGAGAGTGCCTAGGTTCTGAAGATGTAGGGGAGGGGCTGTGAGGTTGCGATGCTTGTGATGGGGTTGACAGGTCGGACAAACTGTTGTTCGTACAGCAGTAGACAGGAGTTGTGTTGCCAGTCATATTGCTCCTTGGAGGTGACCTGGGGCGAAATGATCATGTCATCGCAGGCGAACCAGTCCGCTCCGCGTTTGGCGTAGGCAGTGTAGTGGCCATCGTTGAAGTTGCCATAATGGCACACAAGTCCCTTGAGGGCATATGAGTGCCGTTCTAATAGTTCCACGTCCCAGTGAGCCATGCAGGCGTCAGTTAGCCATTCTTGGTTAATAGTGAGGAGTTGTGGGAGAACTATGGGTGCGGTATTTTTGCTAATGCAAAATGTATGGGGGTCGTAAACGGTCCTCTGTAGCTGTATTAGGAGTACAGGTGGTAAGACATCGATTTTGGAATTATTCGTTTCTAGCGTGTTTTCGATCAGTTCCTCCAGGCTGTCTTTATTTCCGTTCATATATAACATAAGGATGTTAAATGGCTCGCTGTACGTCTTGTTGTTTGGCAATGCCGATATGATCCGTCCCTGGAATAAAGTTCGGAACATGTTAACCGTGGTCTTGCCGGCGGCCCCTTTACCGGCGGCCCCTTTACCTGGTCCATTACTGGCAGACATTGTCTTGATGCCTTTGCCGGACTTTCCAATGCGACTAAAAGAATCATTAGACTCAAATGTGAACTCCTTGAGCTCCATCAACTCATCCAAAATGTGGCCCGTAAATTCCGCCGCATCTTGCTGGTCTCCCGTGCTCAAGTGCTTGTTGCGGTCTGTCAGGTTGAAAACCTCGCCACCCGACCACCGACCGCCGTCTGGGGGACCACCATCATCCATTCCGCCGTGAATACACTGTTCCAAATAATCCAACAAAACCTCAAGCATGGACGACTTGTCACCCTTATACATCACCGGCACAATCTTGAGCAAGACAGTGACAAAATAATGCGACGATAACAGAACTTGGAATACAGAAGCGGCAAAACACAAATTTAACGATAAGTGATTATATATACCTAGTGGAATAGGGCACTACAAGATACGCTGCTGATATAATCAAACACGGGGGTGGATCCCGTCGGGGGTGGATCCCGTCGGGGGTGGATCCCATCGGGGGTGGATCCCGTCGGGGGTGGATCCCGTCGGGGGTGG
>NW_011645801.1:94334-111142 GCF_000223845.1 Gregarina niphandrodes | reverse complement strand
TCGGGAGTGGATCCCGTCGGGAGTGGAGGATCCCGTCGGGAGTGGATCCCGTCGGGGGTGGATCCCGTCGGGAGTGGATCCCGTCGGGGGTGGATCCCGTCGGGGGTGGATCCCGTCGGGAGTGGAATCAAACACGGGGGTGGATCCCGACGGTGGTGGTGTTTAGTTTAGGAACCGCGGGTGTAGGTTACTCACCATTGGATTCTCTGTGTCTTCGAGGGGTAAAATAAAGAAGTGCTCATCTGCGCTGGGTCCCGGTGTGGCCATGAAGAGTTCAAAGTCGCTCGCGGTCCTCGCCATCGTAGCAAGCTGGCCGATCTCGTCGTCATCTGTTGGGGGACTAACCTGAGTTCCTGCAGGGACTTTGCGAGTCCCTCGGATTTCGGACAGGAACTCGCTCCGTTCGGGGCCTGGTCGCTTAGAATTAGTCAGCCGTCGGATGCCGGCACCTCCCCAGGCCAACGGCTTCTGTACCGCTTCCGGCTTCGGCTCCAATTCCTCTTCCGCCTCTTCGCTCCCAGCCGCCTGTTCGCTTTGCGTCTCCGCCCGGCCACTAGCTTCCGACGAACGGACTTCCGACGTCTCGACCCGGCGCGACCGCTCGCCGTCGGACCCTTTGCGATGGGAACGTTTGCCGTCAGACAGCTCTTCTGAAAGTTTGTCTCCAGACAAAAAGATGGAAGAAGCGGGGCCCGTGGAGTGTGCATCGCTAACTGTCCTCAACTCGGTGCTACTCCGTAGCTCGTCCGCGTCGGCCACCTCCTCCCTAGACACGGGTTCTTGAAAGACGTCTTCGGTCCCCGACGGGTGAGAGACTGCGTCATCCGCCGTGGCCGTCTCGCTACTCACGGGCTCTGTGACCACCTGGGAACGATTTACTTTGGACTTTATCAGGACTTGCGCATATGACCGCCTGACGGCTGGCCGAATCACTTCGGGCTTCACTCGAGGATTGCTTTCGTCAGTTTGTTCGCTCTGCTCTATGACGTGATGCTCTGTAACCAGAATGCGTTCCGCTTTCTCAACTCCCTTGTCTTCATTAGCCTCATCATCAGCAGCCGTATTCTTCTCAGACACATCTAACGGCAGGTTGCCAGATGTCTGCTCGCTCGACTCGGGCGCTCCTGATGGGAGCTCCTCAGCCGACCGTAGTCCGCTTGAAGGCAGTGACGAAAATTCGCTCGCCTGGCTCAGGACTGACAGCTGACTCTCAGTTGTCGGTCGACTGTCAGCTGCGGGCTCCTTCGTTGTTTGAAGTTCGTTAGATAGAGCGTTTGACGGCGATGCATGATTACGCCGTCGTGGCTTCTTCGGTTTCTTTTTTCGTTTGTGCAATTCGGATTCTGGTAGTCCGGGTATCATTCTGAGGTTAATTTTTTTTTGGATACCATGGGCGATTTGGCGGACCAACAGAAGAAGCATCCTTTGAATACGGAGTAAGGCAACATGCAACTGACGTGGGCGTGTTGGTAAAGGTGGGGGCATTGCTGCCGTCAGGGGCATTGCTGCCGTCAGGGGCATTGCTGCCGTCAGGGGCATTGCTGCCAGATTCGGGGGGTTCTTGCTAGAATGCGACTGATTTGGAAGCGACCTGGGGCGTTAGTAATGGCTACGGTTACGGCATTAGTAACGGGCTCCAGATTTGGGTCTGGATGAGTAGCGGTTACATGGCGCATTTTAGGTGGTGCTTCTGGTTGAGGAACCCGAGTGGTCAGCAGCAGAGTGGCTGGTCTGAGCAGCAGACTTTGGGTCACTCATTCAATTCGGTGGAGGACTTTTGGTGTTTAGTAAACAACATTACGAACCCATTTGATACGTCTAATGGATCAAACGCCAATATTGATTACTCGATTTTCCGGAAAGATGTGAAGCCAGACTATGACGGAGACGAGTTCAAGAATGGTGGTCGTATTATTCTGAAATTAAACGTTAAATCAAATACACCTGTCAAACTTTATGATGGATGGATCCACGTCTTACTAGCTCTCATCGGTGAGAGTTATGACGAAATTGGCTCTCAGTGTTGTGTCGGACTCCGACTTGTTATAAAAAGGAGTAATGTCAAATTCGAGATTTGGACCGTTGATAAGGAAACAACCAAAATAAAGACTCTTACTGAAGCATTCATCAAACTCATTACTCCTATTATCCAACTCAACAAACCACAAGCCGAATTCGAGTCATTTGATAAATCTGTTACCTTTAAGGTCGCCGTCGAAGACTCTAATTAGTGTGTGGTGATACCACACACACGATTTCTTTTAAGTGCAATAAGAAACTAAATGATGATAAAACGCAAAAGGTCCACCTGCGAACAACCCCCATTTGCAACACAGCCGGACAAACTTCGGTGATGCTTTAATGGGACAAACTTCGGTGCTGGTCCGTACACACGATTATCTGTTGAGCGCCACCGTCGGTCATCGCCAGTAATCCTCCACAATGCCCGCGAGATGAGTGCCCCCTTCGGTGTCGATGACGCGGGCAGCCTGTATAGAAGTTCTCCACCGGTGCAAATTGGGTCTCCAGAACATGTCTATCGGTGTGGCTTTCCTCGTTTTAGCTTCTGCCTCAGAAATGCTGACGACCTCGCCACGAACATGAGTACCACTATGGTGAGTATCAGTATGGTCAGTATCAGTACGGTGAGTATCAGTATGGTGAGTATCAGTATGGTCAGTGTCAGTATGCTTAGTATCGCTATGATGACGCTCCCGGTTTCGGCGTTCCCTTTTCCCAATTTCTGGACCGTCCATTTGACCCATCAGTGTCAAAATATGAGTCTCAAGACTTTTTTGTTTGCCGCCTGTTGTCTCTTTCCAGGACTCTCCGCCATGTGGATCTCTATCTTTCTTTTCCTTGGAGTATGAAAGAATGTTCTTTTGCTGTGCCACCTTCTGAGCCTCGGCTACGTCAGCATGCTCGGGTATCGAACCATGCCTGGCAGTCTGACGAATTAAGTTGTACGCTGCTAGCAACTCGTCTTCCGGAACTCTATTTGCTAAGTGACGTATCAAGGCAGCAATCTCTCCATCTCCGCGGACCCCTGTGTGAGACACATCATGGTCAGGTCCCAGCTTCTCTACCTGCCGCTGAGCCGCTGCTCTTAAGATGACAAAGTCCTCTGTACTTAAATACGTCTTGCCCAGATGAATACCTGGAGATTGTCGTTTAGTATCAGTATCAGAGAGCTGACTATCAGAGAGCTGACTATCAGAGAGCTGACTATCAGAGAGCTGACTATCAGAGAGCTGACTATCAGAGAGCTGACTATCAGAGCGCTGACCATCAGAGCGCTGACTATCAGAGAGCTGACTATCAGAGCGCCGACTGCTCGAAAGTGTTCTCAATTGTGATGCTTGTAGCCCAGGAATATTTCCAAGAGGATTACCGTCCTGGAGAGGGTCGAGATCTCGACGGCGTTCGGAAATGCGGTCATAGGCTGCATTGCCGTAATTGTACTCGAATGCCTCTCCCTGATTGGCGAGTAGTTGAGCGGGCACGGCAGCCCTGTTTATGGTTATAAGGAGTCTGTCGGCGACGGTATTCACCAGGAATTCCGATTGGAAGTCTCTTTTTGTTCTGACCCAGTGAATGTAGTCCTTGGGGTTGAAGAGTGCTCTAAAGATGCCGTACTCGGGGCTCTCTTTATATAGTTGAAGTTTGAAGCGAGCGTCGCGAGTGGAATTGTCATAAAATTCGTGGAACGTCGCTCGGAATATCATCATGGGATACATGGTCGAGATGAGCGGGTACCATGTGTCCGGGCTTTTGTTAATGTAAGCCTGGAGAGAGTCGTATAGTTCCTCTCCCGTGTTTCCCCAAGCCTTCTTCAAATCAAAGCTCGAGGGGGATTGCTCGGCCTTGGCGATCTTCATGTCGCACACACACAAACGATTCTCGAGGTCTGGGTAGCAAGCGGGGTCCTCACAAAAGTTTTCGGTGTACGCATCAAGGAACCCTACGCACTTGGGAAGGTTGTGCTTCCGAATCACGAGGTCGTCGGCGCCGCTGGACCGCTCTTTGCCATCTGGACCGAGTCCTTGCCGCGGTCCCCCCGGTCCCACCAGACCTCTATTTCTCGGAAGACCCCGAAAACCCGCGTCCCAAGCTTCATCCTGGCCGGGAAACCGTTCTCCCGGTAACTTGATGACCGACATTGGATCGAAGACAAACTCCGGAGGACACTCGATGATCGGACTGCCGTAGTCCTTCGGCTTACACGACTGGTCCGTGCCCATGCGGAAACTCTCCGGACACCTTTGTCTCGGCAGCCGCATCTCGTACTCTGTGCAGATCGGCATCATCAAACCCTCATGCACCCACGACAACCACAAACGGGATGCCACATCCACCTCGCGCGGCTTCGGACTCATTAACCGGATCCACGTATCTATCCCTAGGTCGTCCATGTCTAAATGCGTCCAGTGCAACTCCTTCCACATGTCCACGATCAACCGGTTCGTATACCTAGCCGCCGCCACATAGTCACTAGGGTCAGGCAATTCGTCTACCGGGCCGGGTCGCTCCATAGTGTAGTTGTCAAGCCGGACTCGCGCAGACGGGGGCTTCGCTTGTCCCGCCTGCTCTCTCGGCCGAGGCCGGAAGTAAACCCGGTCACCTCGCCCACCTGGGCCGTTGAACGCCTCGTAACCGCCGACCAGACTGTTTGTTAGGTTTACTCGCAAAACTTCCGGCCCGTTCTCCTTTGCTAGGCTCAGGGCGATAGTCAACTCGGTACGTAACTTCTGCTGTGTGTCGGGGTCCACGTACATGATCTGAGTCTCGACATCTATAGTGTCCGCTCCGTCCCCCTCCCGGGAGCCACCCTCACGGACGTCAACGTTCACTGTGGTCCCCCAATCTTCGCCGCCAATTCCGGTGTCGAGATCTCCATCAATGAGGTTGCGGTACACGGCCTTGAGGGACCGAATCATGCTCTGGGCAACTGTGTGGTTGAACTTAGACAACTTCGCATCCAGCTCCCGCTTGGCCACGTCCTCAATGATGTCGCGGTCGACCTCGTCGTCAATAGACCACAGCCCGACGCTCTCGCCTTCGTACTGCACCTCCGGCAGCCCGTCGCCATAGAGTCTCGCCTGGGTCTGCTTCAAAACGGAGTTGGGCAAAGACGACCCCGGGCGCCGGAGTTCGCCAGAAGCAAGGCGTCTCCGGCGGGCAGAAGACCTATCCCAGTGGTCGTCCTCGTCGTCATGGTCCCAGTTGTCAAACAGGCGGCGAGTGGACCCTGGTCGTTCTCCGATGGAGGGGTTAAGGAGCGGAGACATGGAGCCTAGGGGTCCGTTGGCGGATTCATCATCTTCGTCGAGGTAGCCTTTGGCCATTTGGCCGAGGGAGTGGGGTGCGTCTTTCTCTTCGGTTGGCCGTTTGGAAACCGTGGAGTTCCGGGTAGGTCGCCATCGCGCCTCATCCATCTCAGTCGTTGGTCGGTCCCGGCTTTGGCGCAGAGCTTGGACGGTTTGCTGGTAGAGCTCGACGAACTTGGAGCCCCCTGCCCAAATAATACCTGGCGGTCGCTCCATCCAATAGTAGTCGCGGATCGGCACGAGAGGGCGGACAAACGCACGTCCCCTAAAGGTGGAGCACACGGGTCTCCAGGGGTACTTTTGCGGGTGCACACACGTGTACTTCGGGTCGCCAAGTCCTGTTTGAAAAGTCACTATTGGCCAGTTGCCTCGAGCAACCCACTCTTCAAAAGGCACAGAATCCTTAGGACATTCGTAGTGACCAATTCGGAAATCATACACACTGCAAACCACCTCGGGAATCGCCAACCGGGTTCGGTTCCTTTCGTAGAAGACTTCCATCCAGGGACCCGCGAATCGCTGCTTGCTACCGTTGTGGTCTATGGGGGCGGTGGTGGGGAAATGGTTCGGGGCATTTGGACAATGCGGCGTGTCATTGATCCATTCCCCTTTATACTCGAATTTTCGCTCGCAAGTTCCTTCCTTCTCAGGGGTATCATGCGCAGTATAGTCTTTCGGACACTTTAAGACCATAGCAACATGTTCTGCGCCTATGCAAGCATAACCCTCCTTCTTCTCACCAGGCAAACACCCGATTTCCGCCGGACCTATTTGGCGCTTCTCACAACGGTCGTCCACCAGACGATACGGTGGGTCACAACTCAACTCGGGAGCTAGCCTTCCGTGGTTCTTACACATCTTGCTGTCCTTGTACCCAATCAGGTAACCGTGGACGCACTGCAGTACAGCCGGCACACGATGCAGAACTCGGCATCTCTTTACCTGATCGTCCCAAATCGCGTCCGCCGCAGCACAGCGACCTTTTAATGATTCCGTCCTATTTGGAATGGACGCACAATCCCAAAGCGATATTGGATGCGTGGCCTGAGGGCATTTCACAAGGGACTCTATACGAGAATTATATCGCTGGCAATAACGCTGAGTCAACTACCTAGAGGCAAATACGCTGTCTGATTGAATGTGGTAATTCCCGGACGTGTATGTATCGGTCTATTGTGATACTGGCCACAAATGGTCATGAGCAAGCACATTAATTTCGCCATAGCACACACGTGTGTTATCATTTGAAATGCGCCATTAGCGATCCTGATTCTTTTGAATTGACTAAAACACCCTACACGCGAAACGCTGGATGGATGATTTTAGGGGGGCGTAATTCGGGAAATAGAAAGGGAAGAATCTTTCTGTCAGTGCTGCTCTAGTCAGGAGCCGCGGAGAATGATGAAGAGAAGGCCTAGGAAAGGAAGTGCTGGATTGCCGCGAATTATTCGTATAAGAGGAAATCATTATTTTGGATCAACTACATGTGATAGTTCGTACAATGACTCTAACGCCATATTCACGGCGCGTTATACGGTCTTGAATTTTGTGCCTAAGAATCTATACGAACAACTAACAACGATAACCAATGCATATTTTCTATTCGTAATGATACTCCAATGTATTCGTCCCATTTCTGTAACCGAAGGTGTTCCGACGATTGCCGTGCCACTGGGGTTTGTTTTGGCGGTTAATGCTGTGAAGGACGCGATTGAGGATCTTAAGAGGCATCAGTCAGATCATATGGAGAACAAGCAGCTGTCGACGATAATCAAGACAAGACTGGCGGACGATTCAAAACTTCCAAAACGAAAGCGAGGATCTGGTCGGGCAGCTGCGGGGGATACTACCATGGGTGAGCGGTGGATGGGTGAGAGCACAATGGGGGAGCGGACAGCGGAAAATATGTCGGGATTCCGTCAGTTGGAGCTCGTATTGAGAGAGAGCGCGCCGCAGGAGCAAAAGGTCTGTGGAGAGGAAAAGAACACAAGACGTAAGAACCAAGGTTTGCTATGGTCTCACGCAATGAATGAACCTCCTCTGGACACGACCCTGTGGCGAGGAAGCCTGAATGGTGGGACCGGGCTTAATACCGGAAGCGCTGGGACAGTTCCGGAAGGAGTGGACATGGCGGAGGCTTTTCCGTATGTAGCTGGGCCATTGGCAGGTACTGGACCTTTGACTGGCGCCCATGCCGGGATCCTACATCCGGGATCGGGATTCAGAGATGCGAGTACACCGCCTTCAGCGCTGCCCACGACGCCACTTACTACTTCCAATCATGTTACGACGTCCAACCAGGCCGTGCTACAAGACTGGAAAGGCAAGCTGTATTCGGTCCAATGGAGGAACATCCAAGTCGGTGACCTGGTGGTGGTCTTCCAGGGTGATGTTTCGCCTGTAGATGGACTCATAGTCGCAAGCAGCGACAAACGAGAGACGGTCTTCATCGAAACTTCCAGCTTAGACGGAGAGACCACCCTGAAGATCAAAAAACCAGTGCTGGTCCTGAATCGACTTGTGCAGGCAGATGGGCGGCGGGCTACCGCAGGCTACGACCTTCTTTCTGCCGGGCATGGGTCAGGAGCGGGCTACGCATCTGAAACAGGAAGCTTGGCACAAGAAAGTTTGGCACAAGAAAGTTTGGCGCAAGGAAGCTTGGCGCAAGGAAGCTTGGCACAAGGAAGCGTGTTGCGTGGGGGGGCGGAGGAGAACATCGAAGGGGTGTTCCTGAGATGTGCGTCATTGTCGTTGTCGGTTGAAGTCGGTGCTCCCTCTCCGGCGTTGAACGAGTTTAGTGCTACATGTCATCTGGGTCGTGGCATATTTGATCTGGCCAGATGGGAGAGTGTTTGTGGTCGAACGGATGTGCACACGGTGATGGCATCTCCTGAGAACTTATTGTTGAGAGGCTGTCGTGTGTGCCACACGAATTGGGTAGTTATATTAGTTGCGTACGTGGGTTCGGAGACGAAGATACGGTTGAACTCAGTAGCAACAAAAAAGAAGACATCTAAGCTAGAGAAGAAAACACACAGACTAGTATTGCTCATGTTCGGTGCAATGGTTACCCTTTGCGTCATTGCTAGCGGACTCACTGTGTGGATGAAGAACTCCCCGACATATGCTCCCTATCGCTACACTGGTTTCCAAATCAATAGTCGCCCAGGACATGAGAGGAAGAGGGAGATCGTACTGTCATACATTATCTCATTCTTCACATGGATGCTCCTTCTAACGAATTTGGTACCGATTTCATTAGTCGTATCGATGGGTCTGATTAAGGCTTTTCAGGCCTGGCATATGACTAAGGACATTAATATGACCAGCGAAGATCCTCATGGCAGCTGCGTGGTTCGAACCAGCGACCTTAACGAGGAACTGGGACAAGTGCAGTATGTCATGACGGATAAAACAGGCACCTTAACCGCAAATAACATGGAATTCAGAAAGTGCGCCATAAACCAAACTGTTTACGGCGAGGGACTCACTGAGATGCGAAAGAGAATACTGCAACAAAAGGGCTTGCTGCCCACAAGAGCTTCTGCTTGCCCGCCGACCGATATGAGTGCTACTGGTATGAGCGGGCCTGGCGTTCTTGGAATGACTCGAACAGTTGGCACTCACACTGGCGGCGGTGGAGCAATGAAACCCGTGGGAACGGCATGCGGGATGTTGCCTCCGTCAGCTGGCATGCCGGCGGATCCTCTCATGGCGAGGACTCACAGCCCGAATGGCATGTCTTTGAACCCTAACACCACGTTGTTAAAAGCACTCGATTTAAACCCGTTCAATTTAAATCCCGTCAACTCAATCCAGTCCACCGCGAATGGTTACTTGCCCACTGGAACTTACATTCCGGGGGAGTTTCGGGATCCTGCAAACGTGGCCCATTGCAACTGCTTCAGTCCAGCGCTGGAAGGACTGCTAACTCGGACTGCAAAAGGCTTGTCCCCGGAGATGAGGGAGTCAAGACGTGAAGCGGTCATGTTTTTTCTCAACCTCGCTGTGAACCACAGCGCACTTGTCGACGAGAATGACAGCTCTGTCTACATCGCTTCCTCTCCAGACGAGGAGGCGCTGATCTACGGGGCCTCCCGGTTCGGAATCAGCTTCGATGGACGGATGGCCGACGGCTTGCATGTGTCCTTCAACAATCGCAAGCACAAAGTCTACATTGAACACTTTTACCCCTTCGACTCTGTGCGCAGGAGAAGCACCATCATCGTTACCCTGGACTTCGAAGTCTTCCTGGAAGGCAAAAGGAGGCTGCCCCGGACGAGCCGGGCCTCCAGTCGGTCCCCAGAAAACCTCGACAAGTCCTCTTTTCAGTCAACGTCACAGAAGGCAGCGCAAGGGCTGGAAGCCGCAGAGGAGACAACGCGCAATGTAGCGCACGGTGTAGCACCCGGTGCAAGACATGGCCAAGTTAATGCTAGCGTCGGAACAGAATCTTTGTACTGTTCCATACCATGTAACGTTCCTGACCGGACTGGCGGCGCCCCCTTGAGTGGGCCCAACGTCAGTGTGGAGGCTGGCGCGGCAAATAGCAGTGTCCGTGTTGACCTTGATGGCGAGCTCAATAGCATTCTCTGTGAGCCTGACAACGCTCCGGATGAGCCTGACAACGCTCCGGATGAGCCTGACAACGCTCCGGATGGTGTTAAAGAGTTACCGTATGGTGTAACGATTTCATCTGACCCAGCCTGTTTGAGTAACCCGCCTTTGGAAGCTAGTTCGGTGGATGACGGAAGCCGGGTGCAGGATGGAAGCAGTCGTGGGGATGAGAGTGATGGGCGGCAGGAAGCTCCCGGGGATGGTCGTTCGGAGCGTGCTGGTCGTCACCGCGGTAGTAATGGCCGTTCGGAACGTGGTAGCAGCAAGAGCCCGACCCCTTGGAAATGGGAAGGTCGAGGTCGTCGCAGGTATGTATTTGTAAAGGGTGCCGATTCTAGTGTGTTCCCCTTGTGCAGGAAGGTGGCGACGGAGGTCGAAAATGTATTGTCGGAATTCGCCGAAGACTGTTTGCGAACTTTGGTGCTGGCTTACAAGGAGATAAATGAAGACACCTACCAGCAATGGAAACGTGGGTTGTTAGCGGCACAAAAAACGAACGATGATGCGGCTGTGTTGAATACATCATTATATCTTGAGCAGGACCTGGAGTACCAGGGAATCACAGGAATTGAGGACCTTCTGGCAGATGAGGTTCCGGAAACCGTGGAAAGTCTATTGAAGGCAGGCATCAAGATTTGGATGCTAACTGGCGACAAGTTCGAAACAGCCTTTAACATAGGATTGGGTACGAATTTGATTCGACAGAATAGTAAGCATTTAGTTCTGACTGAGCAAAGGCTGATGGGTAGAACGAATGAAGAGATCTATCAGGCATTCAATATGCTTCAACAAATACTCCGAAGCAGAGACGAACCGAACAGCGATATGGTCCGTAGTGGCGAACTCGATCCGTCCATGGCCAAGTGCCGCGTCACGTGTGACATGGGTCATAAGTCTAGGAGAACATCTGAGAAACGGCTCCCTGAACGCAGGCTGAGTGACAGCAATAACCTGCCGGGCAGCTCACCTTCGAGTGATCAAGCCAGAGTGGACCAGACAAAGGTTGACCAGACAAAGGTTCGGCGTCATCTCTCTGATGAACCTTTGCGCGAGCGACACGGACATACCAGCCATGTCGAGAGCCGTCAGCTTTCCAAACCTCGACATGGCTTTCAAAATACCTCGGCACTTGCTTCGCGACAGACCCTTGGAGATGTCTGTTCTGAAGTTTACTTCACAGACCACACCTCCTTAGGGAATAGATCCAGAGAAACCGCAGGAAACATCTCTGGGGAAACATCGATACAGCATCAAGTCTGCAACCGACGGACATCGATCAGAGAGGTTAGTCGGTCTATGTCGGACCTGCAAAGTCCTAGACATGAAAGGTATCAAGAAAATTCTAAGGCGGAAAAAGAACTAGATGATTTGCGCGAAGCAGAGTTGCGGGAAACAAACGGTTTACAGGTGAGAGTAGAGATAGCGGAGGATCGTGGACGTGTACCTCGCAGGTGGGTGGATGGCCTGATGAGCGATGAAGACGGTACAGTCAGAGAAGATGAGATCGGAGGCAAATCGTTCAGCCAAGAAGAGTTGGCCTCTAAGCTCACGGGAAATCCGGTGCATCATGCTGACTTGTTTGTTAACCCGAGCGACGAGTCTGCGACTACCAGTCAACATCAAACCATAATTTGGGACGGCGTTATCCTTCGGCGATGTTTTGAAGACGCTAGACTTCGACCATTTATTTACTCCTTATCTTCGCTATGCCATTCTGCCATCTTCTGCAGGACATCCCCTCAAGATAAAGGCGACGTGGTAAGACTCTGCCGGGAGTTTGAACCCAAGGCCACTTGCTTGGCTGTAGGAGACGGCGCCAACGACTGCAACATGCTTATGGCTGCAAACGTAGGTGTCGGAATTAAGGGGCGCGAGGGAATGCAAGCCTTTAATGTAAGCCCCGATGTAACCTGAAGACGTTTGTTCCATTGCCTTTGTTCCATTGTGGCACACGTGTGTACAAAATTGCGTGTAACACAGGTGTGTATTAATGACGTGTGTGCGTACCGATATAATTGTATTGTAGTCGTCGGATTATGGAATGACAGAGTTTAAACATTTGAAGACCTTACTGCTGGTTCATGGGCGGTGGAACTATCGTCGTTTAACGAAAATGGTGCTGCACACATTTTACAAGAACTTTGTTTTTTGTATGCCTACCTACTACTATGCTGCCTTCTCGTTGTTCAGTGGCCAGAAGACGTTTCCTGAGTCTACGTATCAGCTGTTCAATGTGGCGCTGACGCAGTTGCCCGTAATTTGTTACGGGATCTGGGACCAGGACGTATCTCGAGAACTGAGCATGACATTCCCTCAGCTGTACAAGACCGGGATTGAAGATGCGTTCATGCGATGGCGGTCGATCTTGGCTTGGTTCTTGACGGGGATATGGCATAGTGTTTGTGTCTTCTTTATTCCGGTTATTTCATTTAGCGGTCTAAATATCACAGACATCACGACTTACATGCCGAATGATTTCTTTACTGTATCGACAGTGATGTTCCTGCAAGTGATGCTGGTAGTGAATGGCAAGCTGTTGCTGGAGACGATGTGTCCGAACTACCTGACATTTGTAAGCATTGGAGTGTCCTTTCTGTTTCTAGCGCTACAGCTTTACTGCCTATCTATGTGGCCTGAATATGCACCGGCATCGCTAGGTCTTGTTGAGAAGTTGTTACGAACGCCAATGGCGTACCTGGTTTCTTTTGTGTGTTTAGTCGTAGCACTTTCGGTTGACATTGTGATTGCTGTGTTCGATCGAACATTTAAACCGGAGCTGCATCATTTAATGCAGTTCTTGATGAGGTTCGAGCAGGAACAAAGGTCAGCAAGGAAGGTCCTGATAGTCGAAGCCGTAAAACAGGGCGGACCACAATTACTTAAAGTAATGGGATATGACCATGACGCTACCATGTTCGGTGAAATACAGGATACTGCCCCAGCTCTCTCGCCGTACTCTCACAAAAACTCCGCGGGCCACGTACGAGGAACGCCCTCCGGCAACGACCCCGCTCACGGAACCGCTCCCGCACCCGGCCCGATCAAAACGGGGTACGAAAGCTCCATTCGATCTCGAAAACGACAACATATACCAGACGCTGTAGACCTCCAACAAGACGAAGAGATTTCGGTCGCTCTTCAATTACACGAGAAAGAAAAAGCCAAAGGCAACACCACCGCTGTCCTCCTTGAAGTACTGCAACTCAAACCGCTTATGGAACAGATTGTTGGCGGCTTCGCTTTCTCAAACTCCGACGCAGCCGTTCAACCACTAGCGTTCGGCCACAGTGACAACGACGAGTCCCCTATCTCCTCCGAAGAGTAGGCCCCACTACCTTCAACCCCCCCCCTCCTCCCCCCACCACTACCGAAACACATTTCCCAATTTTTCCACATGCCAATCCTGCAGGTCCGAATATGACTACGAAACCTCACAAGCTATTTCTCCCGCCAGCTTAGACTCCTCGGCCAGATACCATGAGGTGGAGCCGCACAGAGTTGAAGAACCGTTCGACCTTGCGCCATCGTCCCGCAACTCGCAATCCGACGATCCGCCTCCCGAACGGGCAACGCCGTCCCACGAAAAAATACAGTACCCACATCGACTCTCGAGCAACAGAACGGGCGATCCCGGTGAGAAGGGAGACTAGACATACAAACATCATGGCGACATTATACATGACGACCACTACACAATGGCGACTGTACCATGACCATTACTTGGATGACTATTGTGTGATGACGAGTTATCGACTAAGTGATGGGGTTGTCGGCTAGGTGGAATTATCCACCACTTGAAGGAGTTATCGGCTCAGTAGTTCTGTCAATTTGGTCAAGTCTTGAGGAGCGCACTGAGGCATACCCAGGTCCTGATGTGGATTAATGTTGCAGGCGAGCGTGACGTTAAAGATTAACTGCGGAGGTTTGTGCATGGGCTTCTCGCAATACGTATTCCTCAGCTGGAAGCCGTCGGGGCACTCGAATCGGACAGTACTAGTTCTGATGCATTGTTCCAGTTCTGCGTGGTAATGGCCGTCAGCCGGGCATTCGATGGTCGGTTTCTTGTAGGCCTTTTTAGAGCAGTTGCAGATGCCGAAGAGGTTTCTGATCGAGTAGCCTTCGGCCTCGTTACATGTGAGTTCGGCAGCCTGGAAGTCTAGATCAATACACTCCTCCCCTACAACGGTTTTGGAACAGTGTTGGACGGGTTTGCTATACTCTTTATGCTGGCATTCTCTGTGCTCCTTCTCGCTCACCTGCTGGTAGCCCGGGGGACATCGCAGCTCGCTTGGCTTGGACATCACCTTCAAACATGGGTCGGAGGTAGACCGCAGGTTAAGCTTGTTAAATCCGCTACAATCCGCGGCCAAGCTAAGCGTTAAGCACTCTCCGTTGTCCAGAACTGCCGTCGGATCCGCGCAGGATTCCACCAACGACTGCGTTGAAGTGATCACACACACGCCCAAACCCTGGGGCCCATACTCCAGAGTGCCCATTGGGCAGTACAGGTTCTTTGCCACAGACATCTCTCGAACGCATCCATTCACCCCGCGAGAAGTAGGCACGAACCCAACAGGGCACCGAATCTCGCAAGGAGCTGTAAGAGTGCTCTCGCACGTGTCGTCCACCATCACCATTCCATCGGGGCAAATCAACCGCGCCTTCACTGCCTGCTTGCATTCATTGTCTGCCAGGAAAAACCCAGACGGACATTGAAATTTAGGGCTCTGCCGATACACTCGGACACATCGCCCATTTTGATAAGAATATTCCGGAGCGCACTCAATGGCCTTAGGGTACTCCTTGACCAAATCTAATGCCTGTGCCACTAAAATTAGCACATAGCAATTTCCGCAAACAACCATGCACACGTGTGTGCTGCGCTGCCTAAAACTGCATTATTCATAAGGTAGGGATTTCCTCCCTCGTCCAAGATAGGGATTCCCTGCCCGAGCCCCCTGTCTTGATATTATCAGTCGGTGGCTCAGGTTAGGGCACTGTGGACTGCCAGGGTCACGAGAGACACAATTTGCGCGGCCAGGACGCTTACAATGATGTAGGGCCATCTTAGCGTATTTGCATGGTTGCATATCTCAGTAACGAAAGTACTCAGAGTTGTTAGACATCCACAAAATCCGCCTGTCACGGCGCTGAGCCAGGTAGACCTCAATGCCCAGGAAGCGTGGTCAAGACCTCCAAGGGGTTTTGTGCTTCCTTCTGGCAAACCGCTTTTAGCCACGAATGCAACGGAATATATCAGTGTGCCAGCGACGTTGGCCGCGAAGGTTCCCCAGGGTAGCTTGCCTGGCTTGTTGAGCAGTGTGCTTAAGCCGAGTCTGCTGAATGTTCCCAATATTCCGAGTGGAATGGCAGCCATGTATTGGGCCGGAGAGCAGAGCATGCAAATGAGTAAGGGGGCAAGTATCTCCACGGTACAAATGGCCCAAAAGGCCCATTGGGGTAACCGTGGTAAGAGGTTGACTGGGTACTCATCATCAAAGTGGTCAGGTGCCGAAGGTTTCTCGCGGTATTCTTTATCGTGAATCTCAGCACCGCCACGGCTTTCCGGAAGAGTACGCCATCTTTTGTTGTGCGGTGCACGCGAGGTCACCAGCTCAGACCCTGGAGCTGGTTCGTATGGGAGTGATTTTGGATGGTCGACTACGACCACCGGATGGTTGGTGCAAGATACCGAATAAGCGGACCGAGCCTGGGCAACGGGGTTGGAAGCTGGAGAATCGGGTAGACAATGAGAACTAGCAGGCGCCGGTGAAGACGGTGCCCTTAGTCTCATGATGCCTTGGACGGAGGTGCTGGTTACCAGGTTGTGTCCTGTGCTGTATTCGGGATGGGAAGAAATGACCAGAAACTCCTTATCCAGAAACTCCTTATCCAACATCTTATTTCCTTCCGGTTCGTATTGACTACCAAGGTGACTACCATGTTGCTCAGTGGTCGCCAGAACATCTAGATCATCTAAATACCCACTCAGTAACCTCTCTTCACTTTGCCTGAGTCTCTCTTCAACATGCGCTAGCCTTTCACGTTCTTGCTCTCGTCGCAATCTTTCTCTTATGTTCCGGACCTGCAGGAACTCCTGATATCTTGTTGATCGAAATGCGTATCGACCGGCAACGTAAGCACCGATCCCGATCCAAATGGAGAAAACCGTATCTGACACCGCAGCGTACAAACTACTCCTGCCAGATGTTTGATCTTCGAACCAGCGAGAGGCTATGCTTATCTGCCAACCTGAGAACGTGGTCAGACTACCACAGAATCCAGTGGTGACGCATACATAGGCCTCCGGATGCCTATCAAAAGACAAGACCCATAACCCCTATGAACAGAACCCAGTGACACACATTCTTACAAGCTATCCAAATGGTCTTTGTACGTTACTACCAACCCCATCACAAAGCAACCCAATCCATTCGGCCAGAACAACGTTGGTTCCTGGGTCACCAGCCGCAAGTAACATCCCAATACCGTAAATCCAACCAGGCCCACTACACAATCATGTTTCATAAAAAATCTCTACGGCCCACTTCACGGTTAGATTATCAAGCCCCCGCCAGACAACAATACACTTCTGGCTCTCATCACATATCTTCAAGCGAGTGGCCTCCCTCACGGCGAGAATTTCTCTTCCTCGTCATCAAGGCCGCACTCCTCAGGACCACAATATTCTTTTTCCCTTGTTCTATCTCGGTCGCCGCCGGCACAGACCGGGTTGCAGCAGGCGCTTCGGCCTCAGGTGACTCCAGCTTCAGCGCCTGCACCTTTAGCCACTCTGCTTTGATCGATTCCGCCTTCGTCGATTCCGCCTTCTTCGATTCCGCCTTCTTCGATTCCGCCTTCGTC
>NW_011645801.1:90151-94314 GCF_000223845.1 Gregarina niphandrodes | reverse complement strand
GGCTCTCATCACATATCTTCAAGCGAGTGGCCTCCCTCACGGCGAGAATTTCTCTTCCTCGTCATCAAGGCCGCACTCCTCAGGACCACAATATTCTTTTTCCCTTGTTCTATCTCGGTCGCCGCCGGCACAGACCGGGTTGCAGCAGGCGCTTCGGCCTCAGGTGACTCCAGCTTCAGCGCCTGCACCTTTAGCCACTCTGCTTTGATCGATTCCGCCTTCGTCGATTCCGCCTTCTTCGATTCCGCCTTCTTCGATTCCGCCTTCGTCGATTCCGCCTTCGTCGATTCCGCCTTCGTCGATTCCGCCTTCGTCGATCCGACCTTTATCGACTCCTCTGTCATCGGCTGCGATGCGGGTTCGGTGTTAGGTTGTTGACAACCAGGTTGTTCAATACCAGGTTGTTCAATGCCAGGTTGTTCCTTCATATCAGCCATCTTGGCAGGTTCGTCGGCAGCTGGTCGACCAAGCGCCATCGGAGCACGCTCAGTCCCTTCCTGCGTTGTGGAGTCCTGTGTTGCGGGGTCCTGTGTTGCGGGGTCCTGTTTAGGTTTTTTGAGGGTCAATGCGAGCTCCCTTTCCATGTGTTCGAAAGGTCGACAAGCTCCTTTGGCGATTCTGATGCGTTCCACGAGTTCCGCGGCTCGGTCGGGTTTGGGTGCTTTGAGGATCATGGCACTCCAGGCGGGTACATCTAGCCAGAGGCAGTACGGCCAGCCGAGGCGTCCGCCTTGAGTGGTCTTGGCGGTACGCCCCTTGCCAATGCCCCTCATTTGGCCGCCGTAAGCCCAGTCGTCGGTGTTAAGCAGGACTTCCCATTCGCCGCCGTGGGGGACACCGAATGGGTAGCGGTAGTGTGTGTCAGCACTGAAGTTGCAGATGACTAGGAGGTCATTGAACCACTCCTCGTAGGACTTGAGAAAAGCGACGAGGCAGGCATTGCGGGAGTCACAGTCGACCCACTTGAAGTTCCAGGGCTCGTCGTCTCCGGCGTGCATCGCCTTCTCATTCTTGTAAATAGCCATCGTATCAGCTACGGACTTCATCACTTTAGACCGGTGCTCTTCGCGAGCCTCATGCCAATCTAACGAACGGCTTTCGTTCCACTCACGACCCTGGGCGAACTCGGCCCCCATGAACAGCAGCGGCCGACCACATAGACCTGCTTGGTAGACAATTAGGCTCTTTAACGTGGAGGCCTTCTCCTCAAACGAAGAACCGATGAAGGCACATTTGTCTAACAACGAGCCCTTACCCGACACCACCTCGTCGTGTGACAAAGGTAGCACCCAGCGCTCGTGGGCCATGTATAGACCTCGGAAGGTCAGTTTACCATGGCTTTCCGGACGCAGCGGTGTAGGTTTGCAGAGGTAGGAAATGGTGTCATTCATCCAGCCAAGATCCCATTTGAAGTCGAACCCGAGCCCCTTTTCCTTATCCGTCACTCCTCTCCAACTGGTCGCTTCCTCGGCCATGGTCAATACACCCGGGAATTCGCGATGGATAACCCAGTTGAGCTCCTGGAGCATGTTGATCGCCTCCAAATTCGCGTCGCCACCTTCTTCGTTAGGAATCCACTCGTCGCGACAGTAGTTCTTGTACAGCATTGAGGAAACCGCGTCGATACGGAGCCCATCGACATGGTACCGTCTGAGCCAATGGTAGCCGGCTCCAAGCAGGAATGAACGCACTTCATTGCGGCGGAAGTTAAACACTTTCGTACCCCAGGTCTTATGCTCACCTTCACGCGGATCAGCATACTCGAAACATGGCTCACCATCAAAGTTAGCAAGAGCCCAATCATCCTTCACAAAATGCGCCGGAACAAAGTCTAAAAATACACCAATGCCCGCCAGATGTAACTCATCAATAAGGTATTTCAACTCATCCGCTGATCCTAACCGGCTATAGGGAGCAAACAATCCCGATACTTGGTACCCCCAACTGCCTTCGAAGGGGTGGTGCGCCAGTGGCAAAAATTCCACGTGTGTGAAGTTCAGCAATTGACAATGCTCCACTAGCCGGTGAGCTAATTCCTTATACGTTAAGTACCGGTTGTTGTCGCCACGCATCCAACTCGGTAGATGTACTTCGTAAATTGAAATTGGCATCCTCGTCACGCGTTCCTTGTTCTGTTGGCGCTGTTGCATCCACTCTCCATCACGCCATTCATAGCGCTCCCTCGGCTGCCGGTATGCGTCATCGCAGCCGGATATTACACTCGCGTGTGCCGGGGGGTTCTCGAACTCCTGCGCATACGGATCAATTTTCATAATGTCCGTACCACGTCTCGTATGTATTTTGTACATGTAACGATGACCCACTCGCGGAGTATCGGGCACAAAAATCTCCCAGACTCCAAATTCATGTCGCTTCCGCATCGGGTGCGCTCTTCCGTCCCATTGATTAAACTCTCCGACCACACTCAAAAACTGAGCATTCGGCGCCCACACGGCGAAGCGCACGCCTTGAACTCCTTCGACCTCTACGAAATGACTACCCATCAAGTTATCCACATGCCAACAAGAACCGGACTGGAACAGCCGGAGCTGGTCTTCACCCAAGCTGCAACCAAAGCGGTACGCGTCGTGCAATATATACGATTGGTTGCTCGCGTCCCCGCAATACTTTACCCTCAGCTCGTACTCCACCGGCGTCACCGCCAGTAGGTCTGTAGTTGCTTCCGCCGCCTCCGTTATGGGCAACCAGTTGAAGGCGCCCTGGAAGAGCCAGTCCGCCCTGCGATGCAGCTTGTACCAGACGCCCCCGGAGGATGCCTGCAGCCTGCAGGAGGCCGGTGACTCAGCTTGATCGGGATGCTCTCCACCCTGGTGGTTTTGCTGAAGGCGTTCGCCCTGGCGTTCGCCCTGGAGGTGATCGGCTTCGGACTCGGACGCGGAGGGGGCTTCTGTCAGGTCCTGGGGGACAGTGGCCAGGCTGCCGGTGAAGCGTAGTTCCACCTCGGCGGCGTCTTTGATCCAGGCGCGAATGACGACGGCTCTGGTGTCCTGGCCGCCATATGCGTGAGGACCAAGGACGGCGAAGGGGTCTGCATGATGAGCCGAATGTAGCAGACTGACGTCGTGGTCGCTGGCATTGGCGCTTTGCGGTATGTCGGAGAGGTAGGTAAGCTTAGCGGCGGCGGGCGAGTCGCAGGGTGCCGAAGAAGGCAGGATGGCGTCGTCCTGCACGTTTGTCTCGTATCCCTCCTTCGGCGAATACCCAGCAGAAGCAGCACCCAACTTTCCGCTCACCGGCACCGGCTTCGCTACGGGCTGCGAAGCGATGTCAGACATTTCACAAAAACGGAATTAAAAACAATTCTCAAACAGAGACAAAGCTTCCTCCACCAACCGACCTTGCGTCAGCAACACCTCTGCAACTGCCACTCGGAAGTCCCGGTCTCGCTCGAACAGTAATTCCACCGACCGCGGCTCCAAGGCACTCTTCAGCGACAATGATCGAACCCCTGTTATGCTCACATACGTATTCAACAGCCCGAACTCACACTCGATCTCTACCGGTGACTGATCAGCCTCCGCCCGGTGCGACCGCCCCCCCGATTGATGGCCAAAGTCCGTGGCGTGAGACCGACGTTTACCCACCACTACCGAGTCTTCCGTGACCGACAACCAGAGTCCCAAGCACCGAAACATTTTGTCCTCATTCCACGTTCTTTTTGGCGCAAATTTCTGCAGCCACTCGTCTAATGCCGGCGTCTCCTTCGTCAATAACATGCTACTCCAAAACGCAATCAGCGTCGCCGACTCCACTGCATTGACCCACGTACTCGTCCCAATCTTCTGTGCTATACCCACCGTATTCTGAATCATTTCCACCTCATCTCGTTCAATCGCCACCCACCGACTCCAATCCAACCGCGGGCCAGAGTCCATAACACACGTACCCACTCCGTAATCCTCACTGCTGTGGTCATGGCTGTTACCGTCCTCGCTGCTATGGTCCTCACTGCTGTGGTTCTGACTTTCGCCCGGACCCTGTTCCGTGTCATCCAGACGGAAGTCCTCTAACAGCTCACCCTTATCTTTCGAGCCAGACACGGGAGCTGAACCGGCTCCCTCACCAGAACCCCCGTCGCCAGCACCTCGATCAGAGATTTGACGAGCAGGGACCTGCTCGTCAAATCTCTGATCATCAGCTCC
>NW_011645801.1:82910-90115 GCF_000223845.1 Gregarina niphandrodes | reverse complement strand
CACCCACCGACTCCAATCCAACCGCGGGCCAGAGTCCATAACACACGTACCCACTCCGTAATCCTCACTGCTGTGGTCATGGCTGTTACCGTCCTCGCTGCTATGGTCCTCACTGCTGTGGTTCTGACTTTCGCCCGGACCCTGTTCCGTGTCATCCAGACGGAAGTCCTCTAACAGCTCACCCTTATCTTTCGAGCCAGACACGGGAGCTGAACCGGCTCCCTCACCAGAACCCCCGTCGCCAGCACCTCGATCAGAGATTTGACTTATAGGAGCGTTGTGGTTAACAGAGTTGTTGTTCGCAGTGTTGTTGTTCACAGTATTGTTGTTCGCAGTGTTCACAGTGTTGTTGTTCACAGTGTTGTTGTTCGCAGTGTTGTTGTTCGCAGAATCCAGGAACGATGACGAAGAACCTGGATCCGGTCCAGATGACGAGGGGTTTCGAACCCCAGGATTCGAACCGAACGGAAGCTCGTTCGTTCTAGACGGATAGTACAACTCGTCCGAAGCTGAGCGTCTAGTAGGCGTCAAACTTCTTAAGTGCCCGGACACAGAGTGATCAAACTCATGGCTTACAGTTTGGGCATGCTTCAAGGAAGATCCACGGACATTCTCGACGAGTCCTGAAACGGTATTTTCGGCAGACTCAACTCCCGAGCTGATCCCGGCAACATTGGAGCTCAACGTTTCACACATCCCCAGCCGATTATGGTACATATCTTTGGAATGACTCGCAGGGGGATTGCTCTCGATTGTAGTGTGCACTGTGTTAGCACGTGTGTTTTTAGCACACTTTTTTTCTGACTGGTCCTTTCCTCTTCCGGGTGAAGAAACGTTGGCTGTTCCAGAGAAAGAACATACGGGTTCCTGTCCATTAACGAATCTGTTAATTTTGTCCCGGAGATGAAGTAGTTTTTTTTTCTTTATTTTCGATGCAATTACTACCAGTTCAACACACAACGCAATTACATGAAATAACGTTGATGCCTCTTTGATTGCTTCGGGGTCTTTAGTGAACAGACTATCCGCAACCTTCTGAACATCATATTTCCTTAATGCACCCAAGTTTATCAATGAGTCACAGGTACACAGTCGTCCACATTGGCCGCATAGATGCAATAGGTCGTCCAAAGCGTGTTGAGAGACTTGGCTAAGTCGTGCCTGCAGTTCCTTAGACAGTGGGTAATTGGCCCGTCTGCTTCCTTCGCGAGTCTTGGGCATCTGCTGAGACACGGGTAGCCGAAGATTCGCTCTTGTGAAAGACATGTGACTCTGCCCTCGGGGCGTACTCCGATGTTCTTCGGACGCCACACCGCCGGTTTGAGATATTTTCTGGTCGGATGTCGGGGCCCCGCGTGCGCTCTGACTGATGCCTGGAGCGCTCTGACTGTTGCCTGGAGACTCAGGAATCGACGGCACCACCTCCAAGGGGCCCGAAACCCCAAAGGGGTTCGACGGCCGCCGCAAGGGGGCGGGACTCAAAGGGTCCAAGTCAATGCTAGTAACGGACGAGGGTTGGGTAAGCACGTGCAGTAGTGCGAACAGGAGGCTTATCAGGTACCCCGGGAGCTGGTCGTAGTACAGCAGGCTTGAGACCAGACTCCAGAGCCATTCGTTTTCATCGATGTCTTCTCGAAGGTAGCTGATCATTCGCGTGCCGGTGGGTGTGACACTATGTTCCTGTACGGTGTGTGCATGCCAACCTAACACGTTGTATACCTTCTGGTACATCTGGCCGTCCTCCATCTCCATCTCCAAATAGATTCGGTCTGCGCTTGAGTGTTCTCCACCCATGGTTGACTGACTCCCGAACTGACTCTTCCAATCCGGAAGGGCCCCCATCCACTCCGAGTTTTTGTGTAGTGGATTGTGGTCCTGGTTGTGCTTCAGCGAACTGTCACTGTGGTGGACGACGGGTTTGCCAAGTTTCATGACACTCAAATACGTGTCTGTCATGTAGGCTTTTGTCGCACGCAGACAGCGAATAATATCGACGGGTAGGAGCAGTGCATGAGTGACACTTTCCAATGTGTATTCCCTAGGTTTGGATAGGACTCCTTCTGTCCAGCTGCTGATTTTGGAGGCTCTGATGGGGTTGGTTAAGATGTGTGTTCTGTGCCAAGTCGCAGGGTGTTCGTCGTTTGGGTCCTTGAGGAAGGAGCGGAGGGCATCGAGGGCGAGTTGTTCAAGAGAGATTAGGAGTTTGCGCAGTCTTCCTTCGCTCACGCAGCTGGAACTCCGCAGGTTCAACCAGTTGCTTGGAATGCAGTCGGAACCAACACGGCAGCAACAACAGTCTTGACCGCGTACCGCAGCGTGTCTACTCATCGCCATGCCCGTAACAGTAAGACTCATGAACGGGATACCGAACGTGTGCGAAAGGAGATATAAGGGAGCGCTCGGAGCTGTCAAAAGGTACACGCAAATTATCTCTAATTCCGGAAACGACGATTCGAACCGCGCTAAGAAGGAATCCAACAGTATTCGACTAGTCATGGGATCCACCAATTTAACTCGACCCGCCTCCGCCCATCCCGCTGCCTCACTCCGACCGTCCTGTAAGCCCGCACCACCCTCACCGTCCGATTTTTCCTTCAACACAGATACTGAAGCAGCACGGGGTCGCGGCTCCAACCCTTGACTCTTGGTCGCCTTCAACACAATTCGCACGTCCCGCGCACACGCCCGCAACCACAAAGGCAATATCACAATCGCCATAACGGATGACATCATACGGACTTGAACGTCCTCATCAAACAAGTCCAGTACATCGGTTAATAATGAAGCATAGTCACATACGTCGTCCACTACCAACTTCAGAACCTTCGCACACGATAAACATAATTTCGGAGCACACCGACACTGAGACCGCTTCTGACTTAGCGCCGACGTGGCGGTGAATAGGTTATGACTAAACTACACAAATATGATTAAACTACACAAATATGATCCAACAGCTTTATCCACAAACAGCGTTCCGCTGGCGCCTTTACAGAAGGCACACACGTGTGTGCTGGTGGTGACGGGCACGTACGCATTGGATAAAACAAGCATTGAGGTCGCTGACAAGGAACTTCATAGCCATCGGCTTCGGTATGTGAGGAAGGAGCTGTAATAACGCGTTGTGCGCATGCGTTTTTAACATAGTATCTTTTTGAGTCGAAAGAATAGCAATCGAAATTAAGATAACTTCCAAATCCGCTCCGTCTGGATACTTCTCGTACACCATATGGGCCGCCAGAGATTTGACTAAAGTGCTAAACCATGCCAGAGTCTCTGTAGTGTCTCCCTTCTCCCATGCGAATTCGTCCTCGAGAAAAAAACTTTCTCTCATCTCGTATCCCATCAGCCCTCTCTGGGGCGCTTTTCCCAATCGTAACTTCAACGTCGTCCTAGATAGGTAGTCGGCAACGTGAAGCTCATCAAATAGAGGATCTGCATACAGACCAAGGATCTACACCAGGGATCGAGAAGGGAAGGGATCGAGAAGGGAAGGGATGGAGAAGGGAAGGGATCGAGAAGGGAGGGGATCGAGAAGGGAAGGGATCGAGAAGGGAAGGGATCGAGAAGAAATTGTCACAGAAACGATGAGATCTGTTAGCTAGTTTACAGATGGAATTATGAGTCTTCTTGCACTGATTTATAGCCATACTGATATTGCTAAGAAACAACGGTATAATATTCAATGACAGTCTCAGCCAGTCGTCTGATCCATCAAATAGAAAGAGTCTGTACAGCTCGTAAGCGTTGTCATAGAGCTCGATGCTCGCAGCCTTGCTAGGAACGTATGAGCTCGAGGCCAGGATACTTTGACTTAGCTTGTGAACAGCTTGTTGAAGTACTTTGGTCTCTTCTGCTCGGGCCTTTCTCGCTTTGAAAAACGAAGTGAGAAGTGTCCCGGAACTCCATTCCTTCTTCTTGCTATGCCATATCCTGCTGATCATACTCTGATTACAAGGTGCTGCCGAACCACCTGTAGCCGTTGCGCCGATGGGCAATCCCGTAACCTCGCCGAATCCGTTTTTCGCACCTCTGAGCAAAGACTGAGCACCTCCAAGAAGGGTTCGGTATCCGAGCAAAATTGGTCCTTTTTGGTCTTGTAAGACTTGTGCTTGCAGAATCCCACCTGGAAGAACTCTACCCGGTATAATGGGTCCAGGTATAATCTGTCCAGGTATCGCTTGTCCGGGGATGATCTGTCCGGGTGCAACTCTGCCTTCAATATACTTAACGTCATCTACTGGAGAATTATTAGCGATGAAGGGTGTAGTTGTGAAGCCGTTTATGAAAGAACCGCACGTGGCCTCTTTCGGGCTGCCATCGGTCGCGCTTTCAGGATGAACTACACCCTGGTTCACTACACCCTGATCAACTACACTCTGGTCCACCACACCCGGGTCCACCACACTCTGGTCCATCACACTCTGGTCCACCACACTCTGGTCCACCACACTCTGGTCCACCACACTCTGGTCCACCACACCCGGGTCCACGGCTACATTTCCGGTCGCTTCTTCTACGTTTCTACTTTCAGTGTTCCCGCATGTCCGATCTTCAGTGATGTTTCGGCCGTGAAGCATGCGATTGCTTCGGCTCCCCCAGAGGTCATCGGAGGCACGGTACATTGCGCCCAGGCTGACCGCCATACGGTGGATGGCGGCATCCTCCTGTTCCGTATATTTATCCAAAATGTCGCCGTATCCGTAAACGCAAAGTAACCGAAGTATCTCGATCACAGGTCGGCTAGTCTGGTGCACGAAATATCCACCACCCCCCTGCTCCATTTTACAGCCCGAGCAGTGTATATAAAAACGCCACGGCCCGAGCAGTCCAAGCAGGGATCGTCTGACAAAAGGAACTACTACCATCTGACTCTCAGCCTAATCCATGCTGAAGTGACTCAAGATGTAAACACTTTGTCTTAGTGCAAATACTTTTGTCTTATCTACCCCAATATTGCCCCGTCTTTGTGTCATACTGTGTGACTGACAAACACTTCATGACCAGAAAATTCACATTTAAGATCTGCACAGCTGAAGCAGTTGTTTACCATTCATGCTAAAAACAGAAATCTTATCGCCACCTTCAACAGGAGATCCAGTGTGTGAAATATCTTCGTCATCTGAGGATGAGTCTGATGATGATGAGGAAGATGCCACTATATCGTCTCCAATGGGTTTTTGCGCACAGGTATTGTATATGTCAGTCCACCATTCGTTCCATTGTCCCGCTTTGGCTTTCTCGGCTCCCAATCCCAGATTTTCAGACCGTCTCTTGATCTGGATAGGCTCCTCTAAGCCATCATGATTCTCACCCAGCCGCTGTCCTCCTTGCCAACCCAACTTCATCAACAAGCTGGACCCAATGTCGGACTCTACTGCTCGCGAGGAAACACCAGTTCCCACCAGCGCCCTCTCGCGATAGTTGCGCGACATCTTAAGGAGGGGCCAATTTTTTTCTCAATTTATTACGACCGGAGATATCTCTGCATAAAAATAGCCGGAGATATTTAAAAACTCGCGGAAAGAACTAACCGCAAGCAACCCCACAAGTGCTGAGTCAAAACGCCTACAGCGAACGGCACCGTCCCACTCGATAACGCCCAAAAATTTAGGAACTTAATTAATTGCAACTTACTCACAATGCTGAACGAGTATGATGAAGACGAGTTGTATGCACAGATAGGAGGGATACTTATTACAGAACTTCTTCACTACATCCTAAACGACATTTCTCTAGGTAACATCAACATAGCGCGTATCATCAAGTCCTCTCCTCCCCAAAACTTTGGACATCTTTTGAAAGATGTTATTGAGCAAATTATTGCCCAACAAAAAGCGGCCCTTGACATCCTAGACGTGAAGAATATTCCTGAAGGGGTTGAAGGAAAAATCTCTCAGGAGCTAGGAAGCTTGCTCTTATCGAAGTTGAAGTTTGTTCCCCCGGAAGAAGATACCGCTGTTGCAGACGCCTCGGAAGAGCAGATTCGGTGTTTACTGGAGGAGCATCTGAAAAAGATATTGGAGCGCAGTGTTGAGCAGAAGACAAGAGAATCGGACGGGCGCACGGTCGAGAAAATTAAGAGTATAAAAAATGCATACGAAAAACTACCATTCCAATGAAACGGTTCGAATCCACCGACCGCCGGTTCGAATCCACCGACCGCCGGTTCGAATCCACCGACCGGTTAAAGGACGCGGTAAAATGAAACTATATCTTCTGTTACCTGGAACCCATAATAGAGGTACCTATTCGAATCTCATCGGTCTCATATTTTATCGCTACATGTTGATCAGCGGACATTCCCATTGACAATTTGAGATGATAATTTCTTCTATTCACGGAAAGCTTGTCACGCAATACTTTCATTGCCATGAAATCCTTTTCTGGATCGTTTTGACTAGCAATACACATCAGACCTCTCCAATCGAGACAGGGACACTCAGCATCTATGTATGCACCAAGCATTTCGACATCAGCAGGGTGAATCCCAGACTTTTGGGGCTCATTGGATATATTGACTTGAATGAAAACTTCAATCATCCTCGTTCCCGTATTACCTCTTCCCAGTTCACTCTGTAACGCATCCGCTGTCCGCTTTGAGTCAAGACTTTCAATTCGTTGAATGAATCGAAATCGTTCATCTTCTCGAAACATCTTAGATAGCTTATTCCGCTGAAGGTGCCCTATAATGCTGATACGGAACTTATCCATGAAGTTAGAATCTAGGCCAAGTAGCTGGTCAATCATGTTATCCAAGTCTTCTTGCCCAGACTGGTCCCGTCCAGACTGGTCCGGTCCAGACTGGTCCGGTCCAGACTGGTCCGGTCCAGACTGGTCCGGTCCAGGCTGGTCCGGTCCAGATTCAGGGGATGCACGATCCGTGCGACAAGCTTCGGCATCCAACAACTCTGGTGTTGATGACCCTCGTGGTGCCGACCCATCAGTCGCCCGCTTCCATGACACCCGCTGGATAGCCGCATTTAAAGCAGCAATTTTATCGATTATCTCCGTCTGGTAATTCTCGCCGAATAACACACTAGAACCGGGATGCTCATGTAATATATCCTTGAACAATCTGACCATTGCATTCAGCGGCTTATACTTCGTAACGATACATATTTCAACCTCTTCTGGTACGGACTTCCTTATGTCCAACCATTTCTCATAAGACATTCTTGAGCAACCAAACGCCCCAGGAGTAG
>NW_011645801.1:82397-82890 GCF_000223845.1 Gregarina niphandrodes | reverse complement strand
CCCGTCCAGACTGGTCCGGTCCAGACTGGTCCGGTCCAGACTGGTCCGGTCCAGACTGGTCCGGTCCAGGCTGGTCCGGTCCAGATTCAGGGGATGCACGATCCGTGCGACAAGCTTCGGCATCCAACAACTCTGGTGTTGATGACCCTCGTGGTGCCGACCCATCAGTCGCCCGCTTCCATGACACCCGCTGGATAGCCGCATTTAAAGCAGCAATTTTATCGATTATCTCCGTCTGGTAATTCTCGCCGAATAACACACTAGAACCGGGATGCTCATGTAATATATCCTTGAACAATCTGACCATTGCATTCAGCGGCTTATACTTCGTAACGATACATATTTCAACCTCTTCTGGAACGGACTTCCTTATGTCCAACCATTTCTCATAAGACATTCTTGAGCAACCAAACGCTTTAGGAGTAGCTTGGATCCGTGAAATGGATTGAGAGTGAATGAGAGTGAATGCTCGAGGCGATGCTGAAGGATAAGA
>NW_011645801.1:79071-82377 GCF_000223845.1 Gregarina niphandrodes | reverse complement strand
AATTTTATCGATTATCTCCGTCTGGTAATTCTCGCCGAATAACACACTAGAACCGGGATGCTCATGTAATATATCCTTGAACAATCTGACCATTGCATTCAGCGGCTTATACTTCGTAACGATACATATTTCAACCTCTTCTGGTACGGACTTCCTTATGTCCAACCATTTCTCATAAGACATTCTTGAGCAACCAAACGCCCCAGGAGTAGCTTGGATCCGTGAAATGGATTGAGAGTGAATGCTCGAAGACCGAGGCGATGCTGAAGGATAAGGCAATTTTTAGGCAGAGAAAAGGTTTGATGAAAAAACCAAAATGGTTCAACGGCGCGCCTTCTTGAGGCCCAAATATAGACCCACTGCAAGACCGACCGTGCCTACGAGATCTCCAGAGATTTGTTCCTTCACTGTGTTCGTGACGTTCTCGACCGTATCAGGTTTAACAGCTTCTTTTATGGTGTTCCAATTGAGGTCCACAATCTTCTGTGACCTTAAATAGTGAAATCCGACAAGTGTAGAGCCAAGGAGGATGACGAAGGGTGCAGACACTTTTCGGATCACAACTCCTCCAAACCAACCTAGCGCCAAGAACGAAGCGACATGCTTTCCTGTTTCCCAATGTTTAGATAGCTGCTCTTCATCAAGCACATCAACATAGTTCTTTGGATGCAATTGGTTCAATTGCTCCTCAGACAATACCTTATTCAGCATATGTCTGTTACAAAATAAAGGGAGGTTTTTCCAGTCAAACAGCGGGGGTATTTGAGTTCTAAGAAACACGTGTGTGCTGGACAAGCAATGACTTACCCTTCAGCCATTAGGTGCAGGTGCAAGACCTAAAGCCCACCGGGCTTTTCTTAGAGACCTAGCCTCGCGATCTAGTGCTAACAGCTTGAGGGTTTTCCCCCATTCGCCGTCATCCGCTGCCGGACCTTCACCAGTATCATCCGCCGCTTTTAAACGCTCCACCAAGTCCTCCACTGCCGAGTCGACGTTGGCTATATTAGAACCAGCCCCACCGCTAGGCTCCATGGCCCAGCCGACGAGATATACGGGACAGGCGTAACCACCAGACTCATAGTCCTTTCTGAAATCTTCATTCACGGATGCGAAACCAGTGCACGGGATAATTAAACCAATGTTGTCCAGCTCACGAACGGCACCGTTATTACCATGGATTAACCGGACAACACCAGGGGCCATTTCCTCTATCAATGTAACATTTTCAAGCACTTCTACCTCTCGCCGTTTCTCACCGTTCACAGACGAGTCTGTTTGTATAACTGAGCTATTATCTAAGTTCTCAATTTCCGTTTTCAATGGCCCTCTAGTACAATATTCCTCAAAGATTTGTTCAATACGAGGAGACTTGGACGTGCTACCGTGCGGCAGAACCAAAAGGTTAGCTAGCTTTGTAACATTTCTCCGGAAGGTCCCGGCACTCCACTTGGCATTGAATACTGATCCACGTCCAACCACATAAGTTCGAGATATATTTAAACCAGAAAGGGTAGCAAGTTGGTTAAGACTCATATTATCTGCAGCTACACAGAACTCTTCGGCCATTAGTAATCCCATAATATCCAGAGCCACATTCCCAAAACCCATAATCAGAACATTTCTTCCCTTTAGATTTTTCAGTACCTTGTCAACATCTATATCCCGCTTTCGGAAGTAACTTGGATAACCATCATCATTACGACCATCATTATTCCGACCATCATCATTACGACCATCATGATTGTTTGGACTGTCCTCTTCTTCCGAATAAAAGTACGTTGACGTCATATTCTCGGGAGCGTTGCCAGCAAGGACTGTATGCGAATCGGGATCCTCGCCAGCGTGACCCAGCCCAAGGCGGGGTGTCCTTTTCCATGCCTCGCACTTCGCTTTACTGGTACTCAGATTAATGGTGCTCTCGTCAATGTCTTCATCAATGTCTTCATCAATGTCTTCGTCAATGTCTTCGTCAATGTCTTCGTTAATGTCTTCGTTGATGTCTTCGTTAACGTCTCCGTCAATGGTGCCTTCGTTAATGTCTCCGTCAATGGTGCCTTCGGCCGTCAGGTTCACATTGCTACTCTCATTCAGACGATCTGGTTTAGGTAGCCTATTCAGGTATTGGAGGAAGTACTGGCAAGGCAAAACCGGAATAGAGGTTACATTCAGACCGTGGGGTCTTTTCGGCTTACAATCGCCCCCCCAGGCGACAATTATGCCGTCGTATACTCTACTGAGCTCTCGTAACTTGGCAGGTGAAATCTCCATACCGGGACGGAAAACAAATCGGTTACCAAAACTTGCTGCACAGTCATTGACTTCATCACGTAAGCCGTCTATCAGAGAGTCCCCCAGACCTCGTATCTTGAAACTAAACGGCGAAACCGAGCTCCGTATCAAACCCCCAGGCAGAGACTCCTTTTCCAACAACGTGACGTGGACACCGCTCTTCAAAAGTGTCCGAGAAGCCGCAAGACCGCATGGGCCTGCCCCTACCACAGCTATATTCCGCGGCCGCTTCAACATGGAATTTATGTAAAATATGAAAATGGCCAAGTGGAGTATCAATCTCAGCTCGGAGTATCAATCTTATTTCGGAGAAAAAGAGCGCGAAATTAGTTGCACTGTGACGATATGGACCAGCAGCATCGACATCTACCGCCAACCGCAGCCGATCTACGGCCAACCGCAGCCGGGTCTCACACATTTTTTTTTGCACGCCCATGCAACAAGTCTACTGACCGAGCGCTCAGCCAATAAACTAAAGCGGGCACCAAATGCGGACAGCAGGTAGGGCAGACAATAGACAGGCACGGATGGAAGAAGAAAACGACGTGCGAAGGGGCGGGTGTTTATCCTCCGTGGCTTCTTTTCTAATGGTCTACTGCCCTAGCTCAATTACAACTCGGGTCTGGGATTTACAAAGTGGGTCGTCTTGAGTGAGGTCATGATGAATTGTCTTGAGAGGCAGCCAATAGCTGCAGAATGGACATGAAAAGATTAATGATATCCAGATATATGTTCAGGGCCGCTCCGATGTAATCATCAGGCGATAATTGCACCTCACCATTGCCTACTAGCAATTGGGTGTCGACGAGAATATAACCTGAGAATATTATTGCACCACCGCCGCTCATCAATAAGTCTCCTCCGGGTAAAGACGGCCATATCATTCTAACTAAACCAACGCCAAGTAGAACACATAATCCGATAGTTAAGAATCCATTCATGAATGTCAAATCGTACTTGGTTTGCATGCTAAAGAGGAATAAGTAACAACCCCCAATCGTTCCCTCCCAATCGTTC
>NW_011645801.1:60491-79051 GCF_000223845.1 Gregarina niphandrodes | reverse complement strand
CCCTAGCTCAATTACAACTCGGGTCTGGGATTTACAAAGTGGGTCGTCTTGAGTGAGGTCATGATGAATTGTCTTGAGAGGCAGCCAATAGCTGCAGAATGGACATGAAAAGATTAATGATATCCAGATATATGTTCAGGGCCGCTCCGATGTAATCATCAGGCGATAATTGCACCTCACCATTGCCTACTAGCAATTGGGTGTCGACGAGAATATAACCTGAGAATATTATTGCACCACCGCCGCTCATCAATAAGTCTCCTCCGGGTAAAGACGGCCATATCATTCTAACTAAACCAACGCCAAGTAGAACACATAATCCGATAGTTAAGAATCCATTCATGAATGTCAAATCGTACTTGGTTTGCATGCTAAAGAGGAATAAGTAACAACCTCCCAATCGTTCCCTCCCAATCGTTCCCTCCCAATCGATCTTACGCAAATATTGTGAGTCCCACTACTGCCACCAAAGTCAGCACCAGAGCTTCTAATACCACTACAGAGTTCACGGCGACAGCCACGTATGCGCACGCGTTCGCAACAGTAGCGCTCATGCATACTGTCAGCGCGAAAAGTAGGCCCATGTTCAGAGGGTACTTCGTCCTCGCGCTAGGCACGCAAGCCAGCCCCAAGATCAAGCCAAAAGCCGCTATACCCAGAAATCCAAACAGGAATCGACCGCTTCCAGCCAAACACCAGATGCGAGCCCGCTCATTCAACGTGAAGTAGCCCGAGATAATCGTAGTCAACAATACTTGACACGCTACGATTCCGTACACCTTACGCACAAACCCATTCCGCATCTGCGCTTCAATCTTGTACGCTCCATCTAACTAAACCACAATCAATCCTCGCGCTGCCCGTTTGCTCACGTTCGGTTCATCGTCCTCATGCAATGCAATGAGCGACTCTGGGTCATATGCTTGTCGCATTTTTGTAATTAAAAAAGCATCAAAGTAGGTTCTCTAATCACCCGAGAATCCAAGATCACCCGAGGAAACCAAAAATGATGTTCACCATCAGGGAGCACGCAATCTCCACTGCTGACCAGAATGAAAAATCAGAATAGCTAGCGCGGTAACTCGCCACCTTCATAGCCATATGTGTCAACACTCCAAACATCGTCGCTGGGCGTGACGCCTCCTCCGGGGTAGTCGTCAGCATCCCCAAATCCTTCGTACGCGTTGTCCGCCAATTAGTCAACCCCCGACCAAGGATCTTCGCTTTTCTTATATGCGCCAGTCGGTCCATGGATACGCCATACGTATAATCCCACGCACGGACCGTCTCCTCCATCACTGCAGCTGCCAACGAATCGTCCGGACAGCCCCCGAAAATGCTCGACCCGCTCTGAGACGACTCTGATGCAAACAACCCTCCATACGAGGAGGCACTGGAGCCATCGTCACAGTCAGACCCAGATCCTTTAAACAAGTCACCCGAGAAGCGTCGTGGGTCTTGCAGCTCTATACACTCTGCCAAATCTTGCGCAGAGCCGGATACGCTCCTGTCATCCTCCTCCTCAGGTGGCACCTGCTGCGCTTGCGGTAGCAATTCAGAAAGTACCTCCTCTGTCCGATCAAGCTGCGTCTGCTTGTGAGATTTCTCGACCGCCGGTGTGGGAACCATACCAGAGAGCGCAGACACTGGCTCTTCATCAGCGATTTGTGCGGTCGTTTGGAAAGGCTTGACGCTGTCCACCGCTTTGTTCAGCTCCGGCCAGGAATAATCTCCTGAACTGGCCACCGTGTCTCGCTCCCAAAACGCAGAAGCTTCAACGATCTCCGAATCTCCTCGAGGCAACCCGATCACCGTGCCAGGACGCGCCGGTAACTTGAAGAACCGCGGAGCCACGTAGCTGTCCGGACCTTCGTCGTTTTGAATCCACTCCTTGACATTGACTACGCTCTCAAAGGACTCGTCGAACATCTTGTAATCCATCACCACCTTAAACTGGTCCGAAAGAGGAAAGGTCAGCTGTGCGGGCGTGTGGAACTGATACTTAACCGCGGCCCCAGCAGCGATCAACGAAGCGACGTCCACCTCATAATGCAGGTGCCGCGTGGAAACCAAATTCGCAAAATGCACCGGATTCAACCTCGTGTGCTCGATAGCAGCGCTTTGACCCAAGCGCTCGAGCCAGTCCAAATTTATGGCGATTGCCGAGAGAGAGCTGCTTTGCCAAGCCTGTTCACTCGCCTTAGTTACCGCGTCGGCCTCTTCGTTGACGTACATAAACAGCAAAAGGCGAGATGCCGTGTAAAGGCCAGCAGGCAACGGCAGAGTCTTATTTCGTGCCTCAATCTCCTTGAGCAACGCTGTTTTATAGGAGCCTCCGTCCACAACTAAGCCGAGGGCATACCCAAGGTTCTGCTCGGTGTTCTTGACAGCTGTCACGGTCAATTCGTTCCCGGTGAACGTAGGAATGGGGCCTCCTACGGTATGCCCTACTGTCACGTGGAGGTAATCCGCCAGGCACTGGCAAAGAGCTTTGAAAACCCCTTCGCCGCTCTCGGATGAGCTTGATATCCCGCTCTTCATAATTTTTATTAAACTGCTACGGGTAATCCAGTGAGGTCGCTCGACCCAGCACGGTCCTCCGGGATCCAGGCCTTCACAGTGTTGATTGCCTCCTTAAACGGCTGCGATGCCTTTCCAACCAGACTGACCAAATGGTCCATGTCCTTTTGGATGTTGATTCGCCCGGTCACTTGGTCCGCATGTCCTTCCAAGGCCGCAGGAACCGCGGACAGTGCCTTGTACCATTCACTCATTTGATCAAACAGATTCTTAGCGTTATGGGCCAGACCTACGGCAACAGCCGCTGGCTCGACATTCTCCACGTCGTATAATTTAATTGGCGAATTCTCCTTGATCCATGAAAAAAGCTTGCTTGATGCCTCCGGGACCTTCTTCAATGCTGCGCGCCTCTTTATCGGTCTCAGATCTACAAATCCGAAAGGACATGTCCCCTTATCATGATTCGGCGCCAGAGCGGGCACAATATGCGTAGCAGCCTCAACCGTGTACTTCACCATTTGGTCTGCCATCCCACCCAACCGTCGAGGCATGGATCCGGCAAAGTATTCGTATTGCTCCGGCAGCATTGACAGCGATTGCTCTAGCGCCATTTCCGGGGTAACTCTTAAATTCCGGTAGCCGGTTGCAGGGAAAATGTTTGGCAGAAACTCTTCTGTGGTTTTGTGAACAAACTTTCGTACCTGATTCGCTCCAAAATTCATCATCGCAAGCGGATTCAGTAAAGAAGGGACACCCTCCACCGCGACCTCATCGGGGTCCTCGAAACCCATAAGTACCTCGCTGCAGAGATATTTGCGAGGAGGAGGCAAATCTCGACAACAGTCGAAGCCCGGCCCGCAAACATCAGGGTACACCTCACATTCGTTCAGGTTAACACACTCGTAGCTACCAGAATTCGTCCACCCCTTCTTCTCGGAGCACTCGCAGCGGTAACTTCCCTTCTCATTCACGCACTCAGAAATATCTAGCGGACAATTATGATCGCCAGTCCGGCACTCATCAATGTCGACGCAGCTGACACCATCATCAGCGAGCTGGAAACCTTCCCTACACAAGCATTCCGCGCCATCCACGCCATTTATGCAAACTCCATAATTCTTGTCGCAATTATTGTAGTCTGGGTCAGCACAGAAATCCTTAATCACGCACCGACCATTAGAATATTCCTGCCGCGGATCCGAACAAGCGCAAGTGAAAGATCCTGGCAAATTAACGCAGGTGGCACCCTTGTCGCCACATATAGATTCGTCCAGGCACTCGTTGATGTCCCTGCAGTGCTGGTCACCAGGACGTTTAGCATATCCGGACTTACAATGACATTCGTAGGCGCCGTACGTATTGAAACATCTTTCAGACTCGGGAAGGCAACTATGAGCGTGTTCCATGCACTCGTCGATGTCGTGGCAGCCATCCCCATCTTTCCGTCCGTCGCCACTGAAGCCTTGAGGACATATGCAAAATGGCCTTCCAATGATTGGCGCCGCGGGATCTATGATGCACGTTGCTGAGTCGACGCAGGGATTATCTCTCTTGCATAGGTCTCCGACCAGGGGGAGACCCATAGCCTCGCATGCAAGAAAAATGGCTGCCACCTTTAACAAAAGCAATCCCTGACTGGCTTTCATCAGCTCGGACACGCGTGTGTGCGCGCGCGATTAAACTTGATCCGCGGTCGCTACCGTGAAAAGTGATATGAAATCGAAGACTATGGCATGTGTTGCTCCTCCAGAAATCCTCGTGAGGAAGCAGCCCTCGAATCTCTGTATATCTCATTCTCAGGAGGGGCCGGATCCAAGTTGAAGCAGCACATATGTTTTGATCCATAAAGCAATCTGTGATGGGTTCCAGGGAGACAGTTGGTTCTCTAATGGCCTCGCGGGTGGCCGGTAGGTCTATGATGACATTTAGGGTTTGTGCCAGGTGGGTCACTTCCTGAGGTGGGTTGCTCCTTCATCTGCTCCTATTCATCCTTCGCTCTGCGGTTATACTGCGAGTGGTGCGCTCTCATGATAGTCCAATTTTTTTTCAGCCGCTCTCTTGTTATCTTCCAGTTTCGTAGGCGGGTTGCAACGATCTTGACTATTGCAACTCAAACAATGTATACGGTAGTCATATTGCTATTTTCAGACTCATGTGTGCTTTGCGATCTGACGTCGTCTGCGTACCGCGTTGCTGCTCGGCTCCGTGGTCCCACACTGACAACGTGGTCTAGATGGAGCACTGACGACCAGGCGGACTGAGGCGGACTTCGGACAGCAACGGGGTTGTTAATACGAGAGTGTGTCCAAAATTCCCACCAGCGTTACGTTTTGCTGCCATTCCGCCAACCACGGAACGAATGTTTGACGGAAAAAATGGACGCGCCAATAATATTATTACACAAAAAGGGAGTAATAAAACGAAGCACAAACGCGTCCTAGCTGTAGTCATCAGAGAGTATGCACGGAGAGATGCTTGACGCCAATGACGCGCCGCGGTGCATCTCCGCAGCCCACCCCATTAATGATTTCGACGGGGTGACGATTTAGTAACGTCTGCCTCGCGAGCGGTTCTTTCGATTTCTTTCCTTGTCTTCTGCAGCTGCGCTGATCTCGGCGAGCATTCTCAGCAATTCTATGAAGAGGTAAATAATGTCCATATATATTGCCATGGTTAGGAAAACGTGATTATCGACATCCGGAGTGCCTTTCTTGAGAAGCCGCCAAACGTCGAAGACGAGGTAGGCGCAAAACAGTATGCCCGCTAATCCCGCCTCGACAATTGCGATCCACGCAACATGTTCCCGCAGGAATATGATCTTCAACAGTCCCAGTAGTGTAAAGCAGAGGGATCCGACCATTAAAGCATGATACCAGCGAAACGGAGCGTGGCGCATTCCGTGCGCGGCACCAGTCGCTCCGATAACCGCCGCAATCGTTCCGACGAGCACCATTAGAACTCGCGCATGGCCAGAACCGCCAGATAGCCTGGATCCAATATCGTATGCGGAAAGCGACGGCGGCCACCCGTACACTTGGGGGACGCCTCTCCAACCTCCGACCACCTCAGCAAATACAATTCCGGAGAGGAGTAATGACTGGATTAAAGTCACTACTCCAAGTAGTATGTTGCCTGAAGGCTGGTTCCGGCTTAGAGACGGGCAACATGTAAAAAGCAGCCAGAGCACCCCCCACGCACCGCCAGCGAACGTCATCATGAGATTCAAATTCCTGGCAACCAGCACCGCGGGAATCAAATACACCGTCGCGGCCACAATGGAAGCCGTCGCCAGCAACTGGTAGCAAACCGTCGTGAAGACCTTCCGTATCAAGTCTCGGCGAATCCTTGCATCTATTTTTGATGCAACCGTCTCGTACTAAGACAAAATACGGTTATTGAGTTCAGTCATGGGGCATTTTCTGCTTACCTGCTCGTCGTACATTTTTTATTGCACACACGTGTGCACTAATCCACCAAACTGGACTAAAATACACTTGGTCAGCGAACCCAACAAAAGCAGCTAGAACAAGAAGAAACTGGATAACAAGCTGATTAAGCTGCGAAATATTGTTACCCATATTGTTGCTTAGCTGACGAATTACTGTCATTACCGCGACAACACTTTGTTTCGATGGTTCATGGGCAGACTACACAACCAGATGATTTAGGGCCATATCTGGCGTGTACTCAAGACGGTCTATGCCGGGGTTGAAAAAAGATCCATGTAGTTATCGGGATGAAGCGCAGCTAGCGACTCAGGCGATTGTCAAATGATTGTTGAGTTCGAAATCCGAGAAAAATACAGCGCCAAACCCGTTCCCTCTAACCATAAACGTGCAATAAAAAGAGCATAACATTCACCACAGCACAACACACGATCCCCGAAAAATCTGAATATTCTGTTCGGTAGTTGGCTACCTTCATGGCCATGTGTGTCAACACGCCAAACGTCGTTGCTGGCCTGACGGCCTTTTCCGGTATCGTTGTCAACAAGCCCAAGTCCTTGAAACGAGTCGTCCGCCAGCTAGTCAGTCCCCGACGCAAGATCTTTGCTTTCCTTATTTGTGCCAGCCGGTCTGCGGGGACGCCATACGTATAATCCCAGGCACGGATAGTCTCCTCCACCACGGCAATCGCAAACGATTTCCTCGGACACACCGCCGAAATATTCGGCCTTCCCGGCATTTGCATTCCCTCGAAAGGAGAAGAACCCTGCTCAACAGGCGTTTGCTGTAGAGACTCCTGGATCGCCGCAGCAGTACCCACACCCGGACAAGCAGGGTCTTCAGCGACCTGCGTTGTTGCACAAAAAGACTCAATTGTTTCAACCACTCGATCCAACGCCGGCCAAGAGCCAGTTTCTGACCCCAGTGTCCGAAACGCTGAAGCTTCAACGATCCTCGAGTCTCCTCGCGGCAATCCGATCACCGTACCAGGACGGGCCGGTAACCTGAAGTAACGCTGAGACACGCAGCTGTCCGGATTTTCGTGGTTTTGCATCCACTCCTTGAATGATCTATCAAAAGGTTTATCGAACATATTGCAATCCATCATGACCTTGAACCGCTCAGAAAGAGGTGCGGTTAGCTCCCCAGGTGAGTGGAACCGGTACTGAACCGCGGCTCCAGCAGCTATTAAAGAGGCAACATCGACCTCGTAGTGTAAATGGCGCGTGAAAACAGAGCCCGAAAAATGCGCCCCGTTCACTTTCATTTGCTCGATAGCCGCGGTTTGACCCAGACGCTCGAGCCAGTCCACATTGACAGCAACGGCCGATAGAGTACTGCTCTGCCAGGCCCGCTTGCTGGTCTTAGTCACCGCGTCAGTTTTTTCGTCGACGTATATAAAGAGCAGAAGGCGAGACGCCATGTAGAGGTCAGCAGGTAATGGCAGTGTCCTGTTCTGCGTTTCAATCTCTTCAAGCAACGCCGCCTTATAGCAATCTCCACCAACCACCAAGCCAAGTATGTACCCGAGGTTTCGGCCGGTGTTCCTAATGGCCGTGACAGTCAACTTGTTTCCCGCAAAACTAGGAACCGAATTCTTTACCGTATGCCCTACGGTTACATGAAGATAATCGGCCAAGGCCGGAGGTAGAGAACCGTGATCACTTTGCTCGTCGTCTGGTGAGCTATTCCCAGGGTTCATGATTTTTTTTATGTCCCGAGAACCCGCGAGACCCCGTTCCTCAAAGGCCGCGAGACCAGAACCTCGCGTAAAGAAGGTACCGGCGAGGATTGTCCTGATATGGGAGGATCGCTAGTGCTGGTTCTCGTCTGAGTTGGTCCCAGTACGAACGTCTTTTGGGACATAAAAAACATCGGGCATATTTGGGACAACACGCGCACGTTTGCAGCGCATCACTAGGCGCATCACTAGGGAGAGACGTTTTCACGGGTTGAAACCAGGACTCCAGAAAATGCTACCAACCCAAAGAGATCTCCCTCCTTCCTACGAGGCCTTTCCCAGTGGCGGAGAGCCCAACAAACCTACGCCGGAGTTCTTCCCCAGTGGGGCGGGAAGAATTACGGAACATTTTAATGGCCAGGTCCGGAACCGCAACATCTTAGCCCGCTGATTGGTATGACGAATTCGGATCCACGGAATTCGGATCCACGGAATTCGGATCCACGAAAAAAGCTTGCTAAACGCTTCCGGTCCTTTTCGTGGATCCTAGACGCACACACCCCCAGGTGCGAACGCCCCAAAGGACACGTCCCCTATCGTCGTTCCGTGCGTGAGCAGACTCACTCGACCCTAACGAGTAGCGAGCTCGACCCTAACAGAACATACGGCCTTTCAATGATTGGCGCCGCGGGATGCATCCTACTCGGTCGATGCACGGATAATTTTGTTTGCATAAGTCCTTCACCAGTAAGAGACGCATAGTAGCCGTGCAGCATGTAAGACTCTGATCGATGAGAGTGTGTATTAGACTCGATGAGTGGCCGCAAGACAAGGAACAGACATAAAATCAAAGACTACGGTATGTGCTTGCTCGCTTAATGTAAATCCTTGTAAGAAAGCATCCCTCAAATCACCATAAATTTTGTTTTCCTGAGTATCCAAATTAAAAGCACTGCATACACTTTGAACCAGAGAGGAAACCGTTATGGGCTCCAGAGTAACAGGTGCTTCTGTATTTGTCTCGTTGTTAATTAATAAGTCAGTTATGAGATTTGATCTTGCGCTAGGTGGATCACTTTTAGGTTGATCATCTACACCAAATAATTCCTCCTCTTCTTCTTTCTCTCTACGGACATAGATGGTGTGGTAATAAATTTTACCTTTGTTCGGCAGCTCTTTTTTGTTCCTCTTCTTGTTTCTGCTGTTTGATTTTCATAGATAGATCTGCCACGGCCTTTTTAGTAATCGCTGACCATTCTAACTCAAATTTGTGAGTTGTGAGCTCCGGAACGGTCCTTTTATGTAGTCCTTTGAAAGCTGCCTTGGCTGATTTAAGAGATTTATAATCAATGAACATACGAAGATCCTTTTTTTCGCTTGGGAATCTGATCCCTTCTCCGGCTAGGGGTCCATCTAAATAAAGTACGAAATTAAATTAGCTAATCAGGGTGGGCCCGGCCGGAATAGAGTAGTGGTAGGGTAGGATTGTTGGTAGGGTAGGATTGTTGCTAGGGTAGGATTGTTGGTGTGCTAGAATTGTGTGCTAGAATTATGTACACTTCTGAAAGATAGACTTGATTTCTGATGCGTCCAGATACGGTGGTCGTCTTTTACAAATGAGTGTAAAACTTTGGATCATAATTTATTTTTCGTTCTATGTCTGAATTCCGGTCTGACGTGTCATCTACGTACTACACAACCGCTCGGCTGGTTGGTGAGCGGTGTACGGACGACATCATTAATAAAAGTCGAGCCAGCTCCGACACGTCGGACAGCAATCGGTTTATTAATACCAGAATGTGTGTATTCCATCAGCGAGGGGCCTGTACCAAGGGTGCTAATTGCACCTATGCTCGTAAGTACGCGTGCGCGCGAGATGTCGCACGTGCGTGCGCATGATCCTGTCTTGCGCACGTTCGAATCGGGGCCCAATGCTGGTCTGGGGTCAGCTCCGGCCTAGGTCATTGCTGGTAGGGGGACGGGACGTGTGGGATGAGGTTTATGGGGACGGGACATGTGGGATGAGGTTTATGGGGACGGGACGTGTAGGATGAGGTTCATGGGTTGCTGCCTGCTTGCGGGTTGCTGCATGCTTGCGGGTTGCTGCCTGCTTGCAAATAGCTACCTGGGTCCGGGGCGTGTTGTTGGAGATATGGTTGGCATGTGTGTAGACACTAAGGATGAGCTAAAGAGGGCCCCGAATCTGCTTAAGACTCGTCTTTGTCAGGACTGGTTGAATGGTAGCTGCACTACGACGGATTGTAAATTCGCGCATGGAAGACAGGAGTTGAGGTTCACTCATGACTACTACAAGACGAAGTTGTGCCACTTCTGGCAACAGGGCGGCTGCACGAAGGGGGACTTGTGCAGACACGCCCACGGCGAATCGGAGTTGCGGCCTGCACCCGACGAGATGGGCTGCATCGCGTCTAGCACGACGCGCACATCCAGCAACAATCGCATGGGCACTGCGAGCGATGAGGAGGACGACGCGGAGGACCTCATGATGGTACCGCACCCCGACAGTCCGGACCAAACACCTACCGCAATGTCGGTCGCACCCGACACTCCGGCCACACTGCCAGATGCGGAGGTGGTGCGGCCGGAAATAGACCTGGGCGATGTCACTCCCTTCCCGACGACCGCTCCTTTCTCCACGACATCTCCCCTCCCGAATAGTGGGGGTGTGGTGGACAGGTCAGGTGGTGTGGACAAGTCTGCTGGAAAGCAGGCCAGCGTATGTAAGAAAAGATCGAGCGGCGGCAGGGCAGGTGAGAGGAAGGGCAAGCTGACTTCTGGTATCAGGGATATAGAGGGCATGCCACCGCCGGATGAGAAGCCGCCTGAGCGAACGCCCACGGTGACGTTCTGTGTTAGTTCCTCGTCCTTTGCGGCGATGTTGCCTTCCAAAAAGTCCCGCGGCACAAGTGCCCATCCCACTGGTCATATTAGAACGAGTGGAAATGAAGCCGGAAGTCAAAGTAGTACGACGTCGTCGATGAGTCTGTCCAAAAAATCCGATGTCGCTGGCGACCGCATAGCCTCTGGGGGAGACAATGCTTCGTTGAGATCCGGACCTCATAAGAAGGACAAACGAGAGTTCAATCTAAAAGAGGATAAGTGGGCGACCAAAGGTCACCCATCACTCAAACAGAGCAAGGGACAGAACAAAGGGCATCCTAGTGTCCGAGCGCATGATGACTACCTACACGCCGACGGAGGGGAGATCGTCTACTTAAACAATCATATGATGAGCAAGGACTCAAACAATCGCACGAATAAACCCGTGAGTCACCAGATGACCGCTGCCCTTCGGGGAGGACCGTTTGCTGCTCACGCAGGGGAGACTCCGCAGCGGGGGGCTCCACAACGCGGGGGGCCTGCCCCACGTGATGCAGGTGGGGATTCATCTGACCGCAGGATCGCCTACTTGGAAGCGCTTAGGCTTGCTGAGGTTGCTCGAGACTTGGCGAAAAAGTCAAGCGAGCTTTTGCAGCAAGCCACGGGTGGCGAGTGGGACTCTACGGCGGTGGGTTCTCCGTTATACGTGAACGCGTCCCAGTCGACCAGTACGTCTCAGTCGACTAACATGTCCCAGTCTCAATCTCACAATCTGGCGGATGTGCAACCGTTCCTCGACGGTGTCGGGTATCCAACATCCGCTGCTTCGGGTACTTTAGATTTGCAGTCGTTAATGCAGAACTGCTCGGCAGCAGCATTACAAACCAGTGGGTCGTCGCCGTCTAGGTCGTCGCCGTCTAGGTCGTCGCCGTCTAGGTCGTCGCCGTCTAGGTCGTCGCCGTCTGGGTCGTCGCCGTCTGGGTCGTCGCCGTTTGCGTCACCTCCTGCTGCTAGGTCGCCGACCTCGAGATCTACGGGATCGTTTGGGAAGAAGCCTCACGGTGGACGGACACCGGGGCAATCCGTTTTGCCAAGACCCCCTGCGCCGCGAACGGGATCTGCTTCGCAAGCGGAGAACGCCGCAACTGACGGCTACGGGTTTGTGCCCGTGCTAGAAGACGCAATGATACCAGTAGGTTCTTTCGGTGGAAGTTCGTTCGGCGGAACACCGTTAGATGGTGTGGATCCAAGACCGTTAGGCGCTAGACCGTTAGGCCAGCATCGGTATAGCGCGTTTGTACCGAACTTCAAACAACAGCAAATGTGGGAACAAAGAAATTCCGCGCCTGAATGCGACTTAGATCGCTTGGCTGCGAAACTCAACGAATTCCTTATCAACGAGGGGGAGACACCACTCTACGAAGATACTCTAAAATAAGCCTTTCTGCATTTCTCTTATTTGTATTGTAACTAAATTATTATTGAGATTCGTAAGTCTACATTCAAAGCCGCAGGATCTCCAAGACACTTAAACCCCCCCCCCCTCTGGTGTATCCCCCCCCGCTCTTGTTTGTCCCCCCCCCCCGCTCTTGTTTGTCCCCCCCCCCCCCGGTGCATCCTGCTATTACATTGTGGCCGTCCTGTTAGAGTATAACTTGTTCATTTAAGATTTCCGCAGTAATCATTTTGTATGTCTTTTTTAAAATGGGAATTCTTAATCAGGACCAGTTCCTGGAAAAAGTCAAATCGTTCGTATCTAATGGCCACAGACCTCAGAACTCAATATGGCTTACAGTCAAATCTAGTAAGCAGTAACGAGGTGTAGGTTGAGGTGTAGGTAGTCGTTAACAACCATGGCCGGTACCATGGCTAATATCCGCGGTTGATGACGTGACACCCGTCCTACGGTACAAGATGGGGACAGAAGTGATGCGAAGAAGTGGGAAAATAGTGGGCGATACCTCATGAGTAATATTGCAGGTGTGGTCGGTAGTAAGCAGTACGCAATGATTCGAGCTAAGACAAGTTCCAAACGGTATTCGACATTGGTGGCGAAGGAGGATGTGGAAAAATTCATCAAAGGATTATCAGATCTGTTTGTTGAATTGGAGAAGCACTTGCGAAAAATACACGTGGCAAAACCAGGACGGAAACGCGTCAATCAAATACGCATTTTGCGCAAGAGCCGACAGGAGATGAAAGACTCCGATACAGAGGAGGACGAGGAGCCTGCTTCACCAACTGACGCCTAAGGATATGACGCCTAAGGATATGACGCCTAACATATGACGGTTAGAGCGTGATGCCCAAAGTGTGTGAAGAATGGAGTTAGGCCGAGTCGGGTGGGGGTGCTGGGCAGGGTGTGTGGCGCGGAGGTGCGATATCGAACACAGCTCGGATGTATCCCGCGGAGTATCAGCAGCGCCAGAACGGCGTGTTAGGACAATTCGGTTTGTTGAACAGTCACCCGTATGATCGCCAGCCAGTCCGGCCGGGCTACGGTCTGCATCCGTTCTTATTGGCGGGCTTTGCAGTTGCTCTGGTTTGCTTGGTACTGTACTTCATCCGGGCCGACGACGACCCGGCTCCCAGACGGAGACGCCGCAGCACTCGGCAGAAACTCTACCGGCCCCCGGACCTTGGGCATCAGTACTTCGGCCAGCCCCCGGTCAACCATGTCGCGGCTCACCCTCATTTTGCTCCTCGTCCGCAGTTTGTTCAGCCACATCACTATGTCCAACCACAATATGTTCAACCGCAATTCGCGAGGATGCCGCAGGGTCCAGGACTCATGGCTATCCACCCTGCCCACAAAGCACCAGCACAGCAAGTTACCCCAGTCGTACAACCAAATCCATACAGCAACCGCGGCTCCTATCAAATTGCTGGGATGATGCCCAACTGATTACTCTCTGCGAATGTACTGAATTCGTTGTCCTACGACGATGGTATCGGATGACCAGGAATCATGTTCGGTCGAGTGGCCGTGCAGAACGTCGAGCGTCGCTTACGGAATGGCCAAGTGTCTTGCAGAGCGGCCAAGTGTAGCGGCCAAGTGTCTTACAGAGCGGCTAGAGTGCGAAACTATAAAGATGGTTTTACAAAGAGTTGCCCTGTGGCAGCACGGATTGTCCGGTCGCTGTTGCTACTACGGCCGATGTTGCCGCGTTTGTAGCTTTTCACTTTTTACCAAAAAGGATGACCCCATGTTCGATGCGTTACTCCGATGCGACAGATTACGGGATGCGACAGATTACCGGGAGCGTTCCGTTTGCTGCTGTGCGATCACTGCTGTGCGATCACTGCTGTGCGATCACTGCTGTGCGATCACTGCTGTGTGTTCACACGCATGTCACAGTGATCGCTGCTGTTTGCACACGCACGTCACAGTGCTGTGTGCGATGGAGTCACTATTGTGTATCTGTGTGTTTGGCTGCTTGTGTGTTGTTGGAAGCGTAATCGAAGGCCTGTCTGGTCCACTTGGTTTGGTCGTAGCCTGCGGAGATGGTGCCTCTGGCAGTGGCAGGTTTGCCGCCGGACTTACACGTCATGCCGTCTGCGGCTTTTTGGAGCCACTCAGCGGCATTTAGTGGGTTGCTCTTAGGGACGGTGGCCATGACGGCGGGTGTTTGCGTTTCGGGTTCAGTGGAGAGTAAGATGAGAGGGACGGCGAGAGTATCTTGGAACCTATTAGTGAATTCTTCCATGGCTTTAACGTCACCACCAAGGCTGTCTTCGACGATAACGCTCCAGCGGTATTGACCGGCTATGAGCATTTGTACACATTCGTCGGCTTTGAGCACGGCTAGTTCTTTGCGTTGCTTAGCAAGGATTTTAGTCAGTTTGGCTTTTTCTTGTGTGAGTTTGTCCAGCAAATCCACACACTCTTTGCGGACGAGCAGACCGACATTTTCACGACGGCTGTTCACATAATCCTTCATAGCACTTATATCGTTCCGGCTGGCGTGTTCCGCGCCTTTACTAACCAATGCATGGACACGAGTACTCAGGTCTGCGCCATCAGCCACAGCCGAATGCGCCGTCGGACCCGTGACGGCAACAACTCTTCGGATCCCGCGGGCAATGGACTCTTCGCTGATGACTACAAACTCCTCAATTGCACGCGAATTATTCAAATGTGTACCACCACAGAATTCCACCGTCACATCACCCTCACCACTTGCCGCACCGCTCACTAAATCCGGAATTTTGGCCCCAACTGATACCACGCGTACAGGGTCTGGATAATTCTCACCGAACATGCATCGCACACCTCGTATACCCTGTGCCTGCACCAACGGGACTTCAGCAACGTCAACATCGTGCTCGTCGTGGATTATGCGCCTCACCGTACCTTCCAATTCAGAAATTTGTTCTTGCGTCAGAGCCTTCTGTGAAGTAAAATCAAATCGTAATTTCTTTGGCTCCACAATGGAACCCGCTTGATTACAATCCTCGCCCAGAATAGAACGTAATGCGCAGTTCAACACATGTGTACCAGTATGGTTCTTTGCAATCTCACCACGACGCTCAAAATCATTCACCAAAGTTAACTTGTCACCCACCTTCAACTCCCCGTCATTCAACCGACCCAAATGCAACACATAACCACCCACCTTACGAGTGTCTTCCACCACCAGATCAATACCATCTCCCGTTGCATAACCCTTGTCGCCAACTTGACCGCCCGATTCCGCATAGAAGCACGTGCGATCGAACACCACAAACAACTCGCCACCCGCACTCGACTTACAACTTGGAGCAAAATCATGCCCGTCGAAAATGGCCTTAACCTCCACCTCCATCGGCTCCCCTTTCCCGTGGTCTGCATCCCACACATATTTGTGAGAGTCGTCCGTCGGCTCCACGTCGAACTCAGTCTTCAGTCGGTGAATCTGTTCCGGCGTCAGATGCTGGACAAGCTTCTTGGCGTTGCCACCATCCGAGGCCAGGTGGTGAGCCTCCATCGCCTTCTCGAATCCCTCCAGGTCTAACTTGAGCCGCTGCTCCTCACACATCACTTCCGTCAAGTCCACCGGGAAACCGTACGTTGCAAACAACTCGAAACTAACCACACCCGTTACCATGTCCCCTGGCTTCAGGTTCTTTATGGCCTTCTTAAACAGCGCCGTACCACGGTCCAGCGTCCGGTTGAATTGCTGCTCTTCGCACGAAATGACTTCCACGATCTTCTCAGACTTCTCCCGCAACTCCGGGAACGCCTCCCCTAAACTTTCAATAACAGTGCCGGCCAACTGGCTAAACCAGGTGCCCGTCTTCGGAGCATTCAGCACCTGGCGGCCATACCGAACCGCCCTTCGCAAGATTCGTCGCAACACGTAGCCGCGACCGTCGTTGGATGGAATGGCGCCGTCCGCAATCGCGATGCTCAGGGTCCGGATGTGGTCTGCAATCGCGCGGTAGGCCAAGTCAATTCTCTCTGGGTCTTCGCTGCCCACCTTGCCGGTGTACTCTCTGGGAGCGTCGGGACACAATTCGTGAATTTTTTTGAAGAGCGAAGTGAACAGGTCTGTATCGTAGTTCGACCGCAGATCATTGAGAACACTAACCAGCCGCTCCAGACCCATGCCTGTATCAACGCATGGGTGCGGAAGTGGGGAGAGTTTTCCGGAGTTTTCGCGGTTGTATTGCATGAAGACCAAGTTCCAAATTTCCAGCACATCTGGGTCATCTTGGTTAACCAGTTCAGGACACTCACGTCCGCCAATGCGATCGTAGTGCAGCTCCGAGCAGGGTCCGCAAGGTCCAGTCTCGCCCATCTCCCAGAAATTTTCCTTCATGCTTCCAGGCAACACGTGCGACTCGGGCAAATATTTCAACCAGTAGTCGCGCGCCTCAAGGTCAGGCTGCAGGCCTGCCTTTTCGTCTCCGCCAAAATACGTCGCATACAGCCGTGCTGGCTCCAGATTGTAAACCTGAGTTAAGCAGTTCCAAGCGAACTCCACTGCCAGCTCCTTAAAGTAGTCACCGAAAGACCAATTGCCCAACATCTCGAAAAACGTGTGGTGGTACACGTCCTTACCCACGTCCTCCAAATCATTGTGCTTGCCACCAGCACGAATGCACTTCTGCGTATTACACGCACGCTTCATCTGACCAAACTCCGTATTCAAGTCTGCATCACCCAAGAATATCGGCTTGTACTGACACATCCCGGCATTCACAAATAATAACGTAGGATCATTGTACGGAACTACCGGCGAAGAACGCCAGAACTTGTGCCCTTGAGACTCGAAAAAACTTATGAACGCAGTACGAGCCTCCGCAGAAGACATCTCTACAATTACCACATATCAAACATGCGGTTACGGGTTGGGGCTGGTGCTGTAGGGCTGTATCATGGTGCTGTAGCCCGGGTCCCTCCATCTCAGTGTCCGTTCTCCTACTTTTGGGGGCCATCTTCGCCGAAAAATTTGAGTACAGAAACACCCGGTCGAGAGAGAGGGAGGAAGGGCAACCTACGTGAAAGGGCAACCTGCGTGAAAGGGCAACCTTTTCTTTGGTACGTACGTACCTGGTCCTATGGGACAGTATGAGGGGGAGGAGTTGGGACACAGTCATTGGTGGGGCAAATCGAGTGCGTATGTCGTTGGCGTAAAAAGTGTTTATTCGCAGAGCACGACTTCGACATCGACGTTGTGTTCCACGGGAGCCAAGTTGGAGATGGAGTTGAGTTGGGCGGAGGTGCCGAAGATGTCAATGATCCTCTTATACATCCTAAGTTCGAATTTGTCCCAGGTCTTGGAACCCTGGCCGCAAGGGGTCTTGCGGGTGGTGATGCGAAGCTTGCGGACGGGGAGACGGACTGGGCCGCAAGTCTTGAATTTCTTGGTCTGAGCTGCCCGCACGAAGTCAGTGCATACTAAAGCGAAAAACATTGGGCAAGGTGGGAATAGCCGGGGCCATGCGTGCTGAAGGCCGGGGAAGGCTATGCTGGACTAGCCTGCGGGTGATATAGCCCGTCAAGGTGTGCCAGCAAGGTTAGGTGTGGAGTCGTCGTACCTCTTTCGATGGCCTTCAAGTCAGTGGAGTGGAGGGTGAGACGGATGCGTTGCTCGGGTTCGGGTTGCGCGTCCGGATGAGCCGACTCCTGCTGGAACTTCTTTTGGTAGCTGGACATGAAAGAGCTGACTCAAACTCAGCGCGGGCCGAAAAAAATAGACACATCCCGTTTCGTCTCTGAGATGCTGGAAGCACTGCAGCGAGCCGTCCAGAGCAAACGTGTGTGCTTCATTACTGGCGCAGGCATCAGTGTCAAGTCCGGCATCCCGCTTTACCGTAGCGACCGCCATGCCACGCAACAGTCCGCCAACCAACAGCTGCAGGAACGTCTCGGCGCGATTCCTCACGTCTTCGAAGACCACAACGCGTTGCACCGTGCAGAAGCTCCGCCCTCCGACTCTGAACGCGCTTTCTCTAAACCCCGGGGCAGACCACCTCTCCGCAGATACTTCCACCAAGCTCCGCCCCGGCAGAGGATGGGCACGGACTCGGGCTCTGGCTCGGAGGACGACGACATCCAAGTCCTCATTTCCGACGAGGAAAGAGAGCTACCTCCCAAGTCCAAAGTCCCGGCTGGGCAACTCTCAACCGCTGTGGGGTCTACGGTACCATGGACTGCGGAACCAGGGAGCGGTGCCGGCATTCATTCGGGCAGCACCGAACCGCAGACACACAACAAGCGCACCACCGTCGACCAAGTGGGCGCCTTAGCTGGCGGAATTGCACACCCGACTGTACCACCCTTTAGCATGGACGGGCGACCGGCAGTGATTTACCCAAGTGTTCCAAGACCGGCTGTGATTTGGCCCAGCTTCTCTCTTGCGTCCGATCCGGATGCCACTTCGCCTAAGAGAGCGGCACAAGAGATGGAGATGAAGACGGCCGCAACCGAAGAGCAGCAACCTCCAGCGCGAGGCACTCCCGGGCAAGGAACTGCCGGGCAAGGCACTCCCGGGCAAGGAGCTGCCGGGCAAGGCACTCCCGGGCAAGGAACTGCCGGGCAAGGAACTGCCGGGCAAGGAACTTCCAAGCAAGGAACTTCCAAGCAA
>NW_011645801.1:59009-60471 GCF_000223845.1 Gregarina niphandrodes | reverse complement strand
AGATGAAGACGGCCGCAACCGAAGAGCAGCAACCTCCAGCGCGAGGCACTCCCGGGCAAGGAACTGCCGGGCAAGGCACTCCCGGGCAAGGAGCTGCCGGGCAAGGCACTCCCGGGCAAGGAACTGCCGGGCAAGGAACTGCCGGGCAAGGAACTTCCAAGCAAGGAACTTCCAAGCAAGGAACTTCCAAGCAAGGAACTTCCAAGCAAGGAACTCCCGGGCAAGGAGGTCACGGACAGGAAGGTCTAAGACAAGGCCGGACCTCTGGAGCGGCGCTGACTGTTTTCAGCGTCTCTTCCTCGAGTGACGCCTCTTCGTCGAGTGAGGGTCCGGAGGCGACCAGTCATTCCCCTCTGCTGGCCTCGGTGCAGGCGTCGATTCAAGTACCGGCCCAGGCGCCAGTTCCGTCTACTGCGCCTCCTTTGCCAGTGATGACCCCGGAGGAAGAGAATCATATCCGAGAGCGGGAGCGGACGGCTATTTGGGATGCGAAATTGGAGTTGTTGGCGACCCGGGACGCTGTCATTGTGGATCCTCGTAATTGGTTTTCTCACTTTTGGTTTGACACTCATCATGTCGAGGCTTTTCTGAGGGCGGATCCGAATGAGTCTCACTATGTCATAGCGGCACTGTGCAATGACCCTAATCTCAGGGTAACTTGCATCACCCAAAATGTTGACAATCTACACCGCAAGGCGGGAATAGATCCAGACAAACTAGTGGAGATACATGGACGTATAGGATACTACAGATGCCTTGGTGAAGACTGTACGTATAAATCATACAAATATCTAGAAGCTCAGGACCTCGAATTCTTTTCAGATCAGGAAGAGGAAGCTTATTACTATCAAGTAGAGCAACTACTAGAACGTGATTACAGTCTGAAGAAAATTAAAAACATTTGTCAGAGATTATACGCCATGGACAAACATGTTGTCGGCATCAAAAAGCTGCCATGCTGTCCGGAATGTAGAACACCCGTCATCCCTTTGGTATGACATCACTCGCACACACACGCACACGCGTGTTATAAACCACACCCGTGTTATAAACCACACCCGTGTTATAAACCACACGCGTGTTATAAACCACGCGCACCACACATCTACAACTAACACCCAAAACATCTTCACGCTATAGACCCTATTGTTTGATGAAAGCTACACCACTCATGAAGAATTCGGGTTTGAGAAGGCATTAAAATGGATCGATGAGAGTGAAGTATTGGTTTTCTGTGGTACTTCATTCAGCGTCTATTTCACTGAGCACGCGACAGAATTAGCAAGACAACAAAAGAAAGAAGTCTTCAATGTAATTCTACTGGCCGGGACTGCCACTCGGGACTGGGGGGAAGGACGTGGCGGAATACCCGGGAATGGGGAACGAGGAACCAGGGAAGCACGACCACTGAGGAGGGGGGGGGGGAGGGGGGAACGACGACTGGATGGGGACGACGACCGGA
>NW_011645801.1:24065-58690 GCF_000223845.1 Gregarina niphandrodes | reverse complement strand
GGGGGGGGGGGAAGCACGACTGGATGGGGACACGACCGGATGGGGGCACGACCGGATGGGGGCACGACTGGATGGGGACACGACCGGATGTGCATACGGGGTACACGAAATAGGAGTTATTGCAGATCAATATACGCAAGGACGCTCAGCAATTTTACGGGTTCGTGGATGCTGAGCAAAGTGACGAGTTGGACGAGGACGTGGATGAAGTCCATGGTGGTCGTCGGTTGCTGATAAATTTTGAGAGCGACTCGCCCGACTCTCCGGTAACGCTTGCGGGCCGCGTGCTATCTTCGGGTCCGCAGCGCGACGACGACGAAGACGATTCTCCGTTGTTCAGTGACCACGATGCGAGCGTGGAGGACGAGGGGCTAGAAGCTGAACATGAAGCACCAAATGCGAACACGGACGTGGGTCTCCGGGATGCGGGAATCCGAAACGCGGGACTCCGAAGTGTGCGAGAGGGAGGGCTACAGCCCGAGACGTTTCAACCGCCGCTGCGGGACGGAGATATGGTGATTCAGACTCGCGTGTTTCCCGGACCCACCTCCGCGACCGGACGACGACAACATGCCCTCATTCACCACGTAGTGGGAACGGCGGACGAGATTTTAATGAAGCTCCTTACACCAATGAAGAAACAACTTGTTCTTGACGCACTCCGCACCCTCAGCAAGCAAGTGGAACAACGCACGTGGGGCATCCCACACGCGCCCACTAGTTTTTTCAACGTAACGTAACGCACTGCCGCGACTCGCTACGTGCTCGGCCTCTGGTACGTCCTCTCTGGTGCGTCCTCTCCGGTTTGTCCTCTCTGACCCGGTTGCTCTTTGGCTGCCCCGAAACCACGGACCAAAATATGCCCCGTCGTGGTATACGGGTGGACCCCGGTTTCCGGGATGCCGGTTTCCGGGACCCCGGTTTCCGGGATGCCGGTTTACGGGATGCCGGTTTACGGGATGCCGGTTTACGGGACGTAGGCCGCACGGACACGGATCTCGAGACGGGCAGTGGCGACGGGATGGAGAGAAGTTGTGGAGCAGCGACCGCGGTGGGAGTGCCCAGCGGTGATGTGAGGCTTGGAACTCATGAGCTGTGGACCCGGGCCGCGAAAATTGGTCACTACGATGGCGTGCCGCAGCGATACAAAGATATTGACATCTCGGTGGTCAGCGAAGCAGGTTCGGACTACGACCCGGGTTTGGAGTACGACCCGGGTTTGGAGTACGACGCGGGTTCAGAGCACTTGCCGTTGGACGCAGTCCCCCTTCAGGACACGTGGTCGTCTCGCAAGCACCTGCGGGCGGGGCAAGAAGACTTGCGAGCACAAGAGGCAAAGCGCAAGAGGTTGCGGCGGACGGGCCGCATTTGGTACCGAGGAGTGCACGTGGCCAGCGTGGATGTGGCCCCGGGTGTGTGGAGGAGAGCGGAGAGGGTGAATGCGCCGGAGCCAGTTCACTACCTCATCGGTTACCGAGACCAGTGTTTCAGCGTGAGGCATGAGATAGCCTCGGCTGTCTTCCGAACTGAAGAGGAGGGTAGGGGCCGAAGCCAGGGCCGGTACTTTACTTACCAACCGCGTTCTCAGACGTCCGCGTGGCTATACGAGAAGCTGCTCGCCTCTCAAAAAATACAAAAGGCACTTACCGACTCGACATCGCTTTACTCCTTGGCCAATGATATACTCCATGACTCCGATATCATTCGCGCCTTTGAGCTCCAACGAGAATATGACGAAGCACCTGACCAACTACGGGATCGGCAGTCAGCGATAGAACTGGAAGCGGCGTTAGAGCTGGAACGAGACCCTTTAACGAAGGCGAATACCGACGGGACGATCATAAGGTGTGTCGGGGTTAGACCCGGCGACGAAGAAAAGGCGAAGGGTAAAGGCGTCATACGGCTTCTGCCCCGCGACCGGTCCGTGAAGGTGAGATTGATGAGGATACTGGCAGTGCTCCAGCGGCAAAGGACTTTGGAAAAGCGCTGCGGCCAGGAGACATGTACCACGGACGATTTTCTGCTGCTCGGACAACACTACATGCTCTCCATGCCGGTCATAGATCCTGACCGCGGAGATGCGGAAAGAATCATTGAAAGGCAACTTGGCGCCCTCCAGATTGCTACTCAACGGAAAGCCGGGAACGGGTTAGATTCCGGAGTACAAGAAAATTCCGGAGTACAAGAGAATTCCGGAGTACAAGAGAATTCCGGAGTACAAGAGGGCTTTTTGCTCGCTTTGAAGTTCGTACTGGAAAATCTGCAGACTCTTACGTCTTCTCTAGAGGACTTCATTTTCGAGGTCAACCGATTTTTAGGTCGCACCGAACGGTGGCTGTCTCAATGGAACGATATACTAGGTCACGTTCTGACACTGAGTAATAGAATGATCGGTCCAGCCGAGGTGAAAATCATTCCGTTTAATCGGATAATAGACGAGACTATTTACAAACGTTTAATCTTGTTTAAGAAGCTTGTTAGCCGCGTTCCTCTGGAACAGGTGGTCGAGGTGGAGAGCGGAGTAGCTCGAGTGCTCGTCTCGCTATTTGACTTAATGTCACGTCGTAGCACTGCCATGACGAGCTTATCCGTTTGGAGCGCGATTTTACGATTTCACGAAATATACTGGACGGAGCACCGCATCGAGACGGAAGTGACCCGTCTTATGAAGCCGTATCATTTGCAATTGAGTAAATTGATGCAGGCTAACAAGAAGAACTCCGGTGTAAAGTCTGGATGTATCGGGCCTGAATTTATTGGACTGAACGACGACGACGAATTATTCGGATACGACTTTATTGATGAACAAACCATGAGTAACTGCGTGAATACGCTCATGCCGTGGTTGGCAACGGTATGCAGGTGTTTGATTCCTTGTCGGAAAGATGTGCTAGTGGATGCGATTCTGACTTATTGTCACGCTTTTCGCAAGCATCACTTCACCTCTGATATTCTCTTCCAAATGGTGGTGACAGGATTCGCTGTAGAAACGAACATCCTCTCGCTCGTGTCGCCGTTCTTGCCACATCTACCGGCTGTCTTGTACTCCAGCTATGCCTTGCACTACCGGCCTACAAGATGCTCAGCTGAGAGTCGCTCAGCACGCTACTTCGCAAGCCGTAATGCACAAGGCTTGGAACCAGAACGGCAATCGATTTGGGACTTCTTGGTGGCGGACCAGGAGCTGAAAGATGCAGTTATGCGAGGCTTAGATCAAAACGGCTTCATGCAACAGCTGGAACACCTCTCAGCGCTGGACAGCCAGCTCTCAGCCCCGGACAGCCAGCTCTCAACCATCGACGGCGTGAAGCGACAGATCGAAAAGCCGCCTGTAACTGCGGGCCCGCCGGATGCCGCCAATGATCAACTACCAGGCCGACAGACCCGGCGACAACCAATGATAAGGTATGCCTTCCTCGCTATGTATTACACCTCCTCTTGCTACCTGCTTTCCAGCACCGCGGATTCGGAAAGTAGAGGCGGAATAGCAGCTGGAGTCCGTTCAATGACTGTGTCCAAGGTTCAATACTCTAACCATGCTGAATACTCAAGTCGTGAGGAGGAACTAAAAATCATTTTCAAGTCTGATGACCTCCAGTCGACTCTGGTTTATGTGATACAAGCTCTTCAACAAATGGAACTTGATATAAAAAATTCGTCTGTCTCTTCGACGTTGTTGGATACTGCCAATACGGGCAATCAAAATTTGAACACTCAGAATACAAGGTATCAAAGCCAAAGGGAAATGTACGTTGTTCTTGCCATGGTTCTAGCACATGGTACCAAGTGCTTGCCAAGACTTTTACCTATGCTGACGATTGACAAATCGTCCCCTAGAGTCAGGGAGCTTAGCCAGCTGCTACAAGATAGCTCAGGCTCGCGACAAAATCATAAGGACGAACTACCCAGCTTCACCTTCTGGAACCTATTGCTGCTTTCCACTTTTGATCCATTGACAATACTGGACCAGAATCTTCAAGCGTTCGGACAACACAACGTTGTGTTTAATATGGCTTTGATACGCGACACCATTCGATTGTGTCTACGAAAGCTCCAGTCAGAAGAGAGCCCGAACGATGACAAGGATTCCCGGCCGGTTGATTCCTTGCTGGTCTCTTTTCAGGAAACGGTGTGCGACGAACGGCGAGCTTCGATGTTTATGCTAATCTCATCACTACTGGCGACCATACGAAAAAGATGGGGTGAGAGGCCCGAGGTTCTTCTGTGGGCTCAGCTTGGACGGGAAAGACGCTTGGAGCAGTGGGGGAGTATCGATGATGAGTTAGAAGCCTTGTGCGTCCTAATTCACGGAGCGGTTAAGCTAACCTCGCTCAAAAAACAGTGCGCTCTCGCCCTGCACACACGTGCGCGTTGCGCGCCATACGACAATCGTCTCCTGGAAATTTTGTTGAATCACGCTAGAGTTCATTCTGATGATGCTTTGCTTGCATCGATCAATGAATTGAAAGCCAATTGGCGATAGTCCTAAAAACTAACTCCGGTCAAAACAAAGGCGAGGTCCGAAACATGGGCCTAATCTTTTTCTTCGGTCTTTCATACGGATCCTGAAGGACGGTCTTGCCGGTGACATTTCCGTGATTGGTAGGATTACTATTCTCAGTCCTCGTTCCCATGGCCGCAGCCTTTTCCAAGTCCTGCTGCACCGCGAGAAGTTTGGCACCTTTTGCATCGCATTCACGGCGGAGATTTTTCACTTGCAACATCATTGACTTGAGGTAGTTACATTGCTGATCATTCTGCAAAAAATTTGAGATTTTGGGATTCAGATATAGGATGGGGTGATGTCGGTCGTGAACAGGGGCGAGCGTGAGAGAGATGGGTCATTACTTCAAGTTCGGTAAATTCTTGCCATATATCGCGTTCGAGTTCTTCTCCCTGAATCTCTAGCTCCGATCTACAGAACCCACAATACCAAGCAAAACATCAAACTTACTGGCGATATACCACAAGCTCCTTCCTTTGCTTTTTCAATTGCTGTTCTCGAACTCGGAGTTGCGCACTAAAGAATGCGTGCGAATAAGAACGCCGACCCGAAAGCTCGTTGAAGATAGTCTTCACCACCCACCCAAGTCCTCCCCATCAAGTTCTTTTACCTCAGTTCTGTATTGGCTCGATCTATGTCTTGTACTCGTTGCTGTATGGCGTTGTTATCGCTCTAAATTAAGAGGCATGACTTCCATCGTTTCTCATCGTTTACCTTTTGCTTTTCAACGGATCGTTCTACTTCCTGTAATTTGACAGTAACTGACTTGAACTCTTCCTACATTATAATAGAACCGAGTAGTAGCATGTGAAATCGATACCGGGTAATCGATACCGGGTAATCGATACCGGGTAATCGATACCGGGTAATCGATACCGGGTAGAGTCCAAATCCCAACTCTTGAGAATGACGGTTGTCCCGGTGCAAATCGTACTTGCAATTTCTCAAATTTGGATTTCAAAGCTGCTGCGCCAATTGCATCCATAGCCTCACCACCATTGGGGTTCCGAGGTGGCGGCTCCACGACTAGCTTGATGGATATCATTTTGCGGCCTGCTTGTCGGCAGAGAGGACACGTGAACGGTTGTCGAGACTCGAACCAAGTGGCCAAGCATCCTTTATGGAACACGTGTCCACAGCAATCCGGTATTGAGAACTCAGGCTCATCTGCCAAGGCTCCGTGGCAGATCGAGCACGACTGGATTAACGCCAAGTCCATTTTTTAGCAAGCCATGACCAGTCGGAAAAAAGTTAGGTTCGGCTTAATCAACAGCAGCGCCTCAAGAGAGGGAGTTGAATTCTCACATTTTTTAATTAGATGAAACTTGTTCCGTTCTTGGTCGCCACAGCATGCGCGTTTGAAATCAAAACTGCTCAACAGGTTAAGTCTTTCGGTAAAACGTTAACCGACGGTGCCGCTCTACTGGTTAAGTAGTAATTCTCCGCTCTTCGAATAGAATTCCCCGACGGCACACCAATCCTACCCCTTGACCGTGCAACCCCCTTGACCGTGGTTAATAATCCTGGTTTTAGTTACACACCGTGGTGTGGTCATTGTAAGTCGTTGGGGCCTTCGTTCGAGATAGCGAGGGCGGCTGTGGAGACGTGGGATGACGAGGATGCAGCTCGTACTGTGTTTGCGGAGATGAATTGTGAAGAGAATATGGACCAGTGCCGCAAGTTGGGTGTGAGTGCATTTCCATCCATGAAGTTTTATAATAACGAAGGCAATGCATACTTGGAGTATCCAAAGTTGCCACGAACACCGGAGGCAATAACAGCTTTTCTGGCGCGTTTTCGTCGGCGTGTGAAACCGTACCCGTACGTTCTGGCGCAGTACTATGTTGGGGACGAGTGTCCGATGACGCTCAAGTTTCGCGACTCGCTGTGTCGGGCGCAACGAACGGAGAACTACATCGTGGGGAGTCAAAGCGCTCTCGAACTGTTGAACAGCCGGTTTAGAAATTTGCAGAAACCCATGCTATTATTCTACACCACCGAGAATGACCGCGTTATTACCGCGGATGACATCCCCGCTACCATGAAGCGGGGAACGGAACAATATGCTCGTGTAGAGAACACAGTTTGCTTTGTCGATCGATACACTTCCGAAAAACGTTCATGCCACGTCCTAACCACCAGAGAAGACGAGGAATGGGTCCAGGAAATCAAACAGAACATACATAAAGTCCGCGCACCCTGGATTATCCCGAAAGCTACGTGGTATGACTTCTTCGCTGCCAGAGCTACCAAACCAGAAAGACGTACCATTGTTATTTCACACCCGAACCCTGTACTAGATAGCTTCACGAGTAACGCCGACAAGGACAACGGAGGGCTGCTGGATGTGATCAAGTCACTTGAGTACCGATATCACACTCTTTTGGTCGACCAAAACGACGACGAAATGATGAAAATATTCCGCCAGTCGGGCCACCCCGATGGCGGAGTTCTTGTGTTCGAATCTAGTCAGTATGATAAAGGATTTTACTACACGGAGCTCAAGGTTGATCACGATCGCGTCTCCGAGTTTGCGTCGTGGATTGAGAGGATTCAGAAAAAGCAGGTGAGGAAAGAGTATCCTCCGAACCACCGGACGGCGCTTAGCGAGATAGCGGGGGCGTTCTTGGAGCTGCCCCGCGCGGTCTCAGAATACCTGACCCAGCTGTCGGTGCGACGCAAGGTACACTTCGGCCTGGCTGCGGTAATCCTGACAGCGCTCTGGCTTTACATTGCCCTGCCTGCGCCAGATAGTACCCGAGCCTCGGAAGACGAACTGAATGTTAACAGAACTCCTGAATCACAAGCCTTTTGCCACACTGAAGAGAGAGCAAAACACGCGTCTGAAGAAAGACGTACCTACACTGAAACCGTCACCGACACGGAACCGGTTGTCGTGAAACAGTTGTCTGAAAACCTCGCCGAAGCCAGCACCACCACCGACGGCAACGGCGTCCACGAAACGGCCACCTTCCACCGCAAAGACCCACGACCGTCTATATTCAATATCGCCAGTGACGTCGCGGACGACGAAACCACCATACGGGCCGCTGCTGGCCACCCAGCCAGCGTCCCCACGAGGACCCGGAACCCGTTGGATCCCGACTCTTTGGCAGACCACAACTCTCGCACCTCGCTCAACATCCCGGGCGACCAAACTGAAACCCTGGACGGCGACCGAGGTGTGTGCATTGTCAACGGCCATCCGGTCTAAACGACCAACCCACCACGACATTGTTGTCATTTTTGACCAGGCCGACAGGGGATTCAACGGGGTTGCAGCACAGCACGGGGACCGGGACACAGCACGGGGACCGGGACACAGCACGGGGACCGGGACACAGCACGGGGACCGGGACACAGCACGGGGACCGGGACACAGCACGGGGACCGGGATACAGCAGGACCACATCGGCATCGAGCCATCGCGAGCAATAGCTTACTACACCCATGAGCTTGGTGCGCTCGCGCGCGTTATATTGCTCACGCCCAGCGCCTGGCACGCTCAACGTGTCGCGCGCGGGGTGGGTGTTCCGTTTGGCAGAGTGGTTTTGTTTGGAGTCGTGACAGACTGTGGGAAGCGAGCGGGGTGTGTGGAACGGAGTGGGGTTAGAAGGAGTAGAAGGTGAAGCCAGCGTCGTGTTCTTTGACGTGTACTTCCCAGCCTTGCTCGAAGTCGCGTGTGAGTACGACGTAGCGGTTTTTGCGTACGGCTTGCATGCCGGCTTCTTGGCAAATGGCTGCTATGTCTGCAGCGCTGATTTTGCCGGGTCTGTTGACGAAGTCCTCGAGGTCTACTTCGGGACTGAGGTTCATTTTAGCTGTGCACGACTGGAAGATGAGACGGCGTTGTCTTCGGTCGGGTAGCGGGAATTCGATTTTGCGGTCAAGACGGCCGGGGCGGAGGAGAGCGGGATCGAGTGTGTCAACACGGTTGGTTGCCATGATGACCTTTACGCTGGTGTTCTTTTCGAAGCCATCCATTTGGTTAAGTAGCTCTAGTAAGATGCGTTGAACTTCACGATCAGCACCGGTTTGTGCATCGAAACGCTTGGTGGCAATTGCGTCTACTTCGTCGATAAATACGATTGAAGGTGAGTGTTGTTTAGCCAATCGAAACACATCCCTGACCAATCGCGGGCCTTCACCTAAGTATTTTTGCACAAACTCGGACCCTACGACACGGATGAAGGAAGCCGTCGTATGATGCGCCACAGCTTTGGCCAACATCGTCTTGCCACACCCCGGCGGACCGTATAGCAGAACTCCTGTCGGGGCGTCAATTCCAATTTGGTCGTACAACTCCGGACAAGTTAGGGGCAACTCCACCGCTTCCCGAATCTCCTGCTTCTGCACATCCAAACCTCCCACCTCCGCGTATGACACGTCAGGCTTCTCCTGAATAGCCAACATGTGCACACTACTATCACTCTCCAGCGGCAACACGTTCACTACCGAATGCGAATGACGGTGTAATGCCACTGAAGCCGACGTCGTCAACAACTCCTTGTCAATCGTTGATAATAATCGCACATAGTAGTTACTACCACCCGCACTACTCACGATTGCGTGACCTGCATCTATCAACTCCAGAAATTGACCTATCACTAACGGCACACTCTGGATACGCTTTATCTCACGCGACGCACGAATAAACTCCTTACGCAAATGCTTCTGCTCATTGGTCAGAAACTCCTCCTGTATCAACAAAAACTCCAATCGCCCTACAACAAACATTTTCAGAATCAAACGATATACTCTCCATAGCCAGACACTTTCCATAGCCAGAAACACTCCATAGTCACACACACTCCATAGTCACACACACTCCATAGTCACACACACTCCATAGTCACACACACTCCATAGTCACACACACTCCATAGTCAGCATTCCACATGTTTGATAACAGCATCTTGATTTCATCACCTTAATTTCATTGCTTTGGATTCATCACCTTGAATTCAGCATCTTGGTTTCAGCACCACCTCGTCCCGTGTTCGTGCTTACGTTCTAGTCCTTTGACTACTAAATGCATGTCTGCCTGGGTCTTGTCGGCGATCATCGTGAGGCACTCTGACATAATTATTTCGTCGCCGAAAAAACCTTGATGACCCCTCCCCGTGCAGACCTCCCCATACAGTGCCCTCGTTGACTGTGCCCATCATGTTTAGTTGAAGAGATCCGAGAAAAACCGGGGGTCGAATTTTGTAGGCAGTTGGCATGAATGCAGGATCAAGACCATAAGCTCCATTGCGGTGTCCTTAGTGCTACTGAAGGTCTGTGGTGGGTGAGTAATGAGACAGTGCTCGCACCAGGGCCGCCAGCGACGCACACGAAGAGACTTTCTGGCGGATACCACGAGGTCTACTCCGGTAATCGGGCAGGTGACTCGTGGGTTCCGTCTGCCTGTGCCCACGTTGTGCGACAAGCACAATAACAACCTTTCACGCACAGCATCCAGAGCCGGAATCACATAACCATCAATCACGTAGTCCTGACCCACTTGACCCTGACCCACTTGATCCTGACCCACTTGAACCGCCCCACTAACTTCCCCACCTGCACCTTCATCTCTGGCTTCTTCGTCTTGGGGGTGTTCATTTCTCGCTTCATTCCTCACACCGGCATACGCCAGATTCTGAGTAATGGTGTCTCCCATACGAGTCCCTTCCATACGAGTCCCTCCCATACGGGTACCTCCCATACGAGTCCCTCCCACACGGGTACCTCCAGTGGTCATTAATTCTTTGCCCCGTCCTCGACCCAGCCGGACGTTTACGGCTTTCGATCGGTGACCCGGCGCGGGCGTGCCACGACGTGGTGACGGCGCTTTTCGAGCTTTTGACAGTTCATCAGCCTTGGAATTGCTACTCGCAGGCGAGGGACTCTCCTGGGACTCAAATACTGGGCTCCACACTGCGTTCGCTTCAACAGCAGCTCGGTCAACGAGCGACCCCTCAAGAGTCGGGGTCGGCTCCTCAGGACTCAGGGCCGGCGGCTCAACTGTCGGAGGGTCAACAGGTTCGCGCTCGCTGCTGCTAGGGGGTCTCAGGTAGGTTATCGTGCCGGGCGTGTCCGGACACCACGGTGACGTGAACACCAAGGGACTATCCGGGCTCGGACTGAACTCCCAAAGACCAGATCCCGAAGGACCAAGTTCTCCAGGAACAGGTCCTGACGGGATAGGTGAAGAGGGCAAGGCTACCGAGGGGTCCAGCGATGGGTCAAGTCTATTCGCGGCGGAGCCATTACGGATGGCTTCGGTACACTCCGAGTTCAGACGGGTTGTGTCCGAGTACGAATTGCGGGGGAAAGACTTCCCGGCTGTGGCTGACTTCCCGGCCGGTTTTTCGGGTCGCGAGTGGCTCGCATTCGGGCCGAGCCTGTTGGTCTGTAACCGGTGTTGTTTTTCTTCGTGTTCTTCTTCGCGGGGGTTGCCGCGTTTCTTAAAGCTCTCATCAGAGCTTCCTTGACTGTCATAACAGTCGGTCTCATGTTTCTGGAGCATTTCGATGTCTCCTTGGAACGAATCATTATCGCTTTCTAAGTCGTTCGGCGGCGGGATGCGTCCGCGGGAGATGTGTCCGGGGGTGATGCTTTCGGGGGGGATGGTTCCGCGGTCCTCACTGTGCTTCAGAACGGCCAGCAATTCTTCGGCGAGTTGTCTGGCCTGCGAGCAGCTTGGGCATTGCCAGCTACTTCCGGGGTTTAGCTCCCGGCCTCTTCTTCGGTCGTGTTCATCTCGACGACGATCTCGACGACGTTCTTGCATTCTCCTGTCGACTGAACCATATGGCTCGTTTCGTTGTCTACGTCGTACGACAGGTGCAGAGACGTAGCGATGGGAGTTTTCTCTTGAGCTGTGTCTCACTCCCGGATGGTCCTCCTCTCGCACGCGATCCTGCGCTTCTTCTTCTCGCAGGCGGTCCTGCCCATCCGCAGGTGTACCTAAAGTACGTGTATCTAAGCCTTCTGGCATCAAGCCCCTGGGCTGCTGGCCGTTGAGAACGGTGCTGTACAATAGTTGTCCGTCAGGAGCCTGCCTTGCGACTTGGATGAGGGTGCCTTGGTTGTCGAGAGGTCTAAGTAGCCAGGTGGCGTTCAGTTCATCATGGAATCGGAAGTACCCTTGTGGTCCTACATCGAGCCAGAAGCCTACTTCGCGGAATTGACGCCTCGCGGTACCTGGGAATTGTCTCTGCAAAATTAGTTGATTAAAATTTTTGCTATATAAAATGGTTCGCCCAACTTCAAACCTTACTTGCGAGATTGCTCGCCCACTTATTGTGACTGGCGCAGAGGAGAAGGATGGCTACCTTTACTCATCGCACTCTTATACACGTACTGTAGTTGACGCGCAGGAGGCTCGCATGGTGGCTACCACCAAGACCACTAAGGTGGACTACCGTACGGAGGTTCGGGTCCCTCGGGTGGGTGTGATGTTTATAGGACTGGCGGGCAACAACGGGACCACTTTGGCTGCCGGTCTGCTGGCGAACAAGAAGGGTGTCACTTGGGAGACACAGCGAGGTGATCGCCGTGCGAACTGGCTGGGGTCTGTGGCCATGACTGCAACTTGTAAAGTCGGCGTCAACGAACAGAACGGGGAGGAAATTTATATGCCGGTTAACCGTTTGCTGCCCATGCTGCACCCCGACAACCTGGTATTGGGTGGTTGGGATATTAATGCCATGCCACTGGACGAGGCCATGAAGCGAGCTGGAGTATTGCCTGTGGAGGTCCAGCGTCAGCTCCGCGAGGAGATGAACGGGATCGCAGTCTACCCAGGGGTGTATGACTACGACTTTATCGCCACCAACCAAGAAGTTAGAGCTGACCATGTGATAACCCGCAAGGACAAGCAGGGCCAGCTCGAGACGCTGAGGAGCAACATCCGCGAGTTCAAGAAGGCCAATGACCTAGAGAAGGTGATTATTTTCTGGAATGGCAATACGGAACGCTTCAGCGACCACCTTGAGGGTGTCCACGACACTGCCGAGCACCTGCTGGAAGCAATCAGAAACAACACCACCGAGATCGCTCCCTCGCTGCTGTACTGTGTGGCCGCAGTCTTGGAGGGTTGCGCCTATGTGAATGGCTCGCCACAGAACACCTTTTGCGACGGAGTTTTGGAGTTAGCGAAGCAGAAAGGTGTGTATCTAGCAGGCGACGACCTGAAGACGGGTCAGACCAAGTTCAAGTCGGTGATGGCCGACTTTTTAGTGTCCACTGGCCTGAAGCCTGTGTCGATCGTGAGCTACAACCACTTAGGTAACAACGACGGACTCAATCTGAGTTCCGAGAAGCAGTTCAGGAGCAAGGAGATCACCAAGGCGTCAGTGGTTGACGACATGATCGCCAGCAACAGTCTTCTTTACAAAGAGGGCGAGCACCCCGACCATCTCATCGTAATTAAATACGTGCCGACCGTAGGCGATAGCAAGCGTGCCTTGGACGAGTACACGGCCGATATTTTCATGAACGGCGCGCAGACGGTGGTGGTCCACAACACCTGCGAGGACAGCTTGCTCGCCGCACCCATCATTCTTGACCTGGTTTTGTTTATGGAACTGCTGCAACGCATCCACGTCAAGACCGAACAGGACCAGGAGTTCCAGCAGCTCGACACGCTGGCATCACTCCTCTCCCTTTTCCTCAAGGCGCCCCAAGTCCCTAAACACGCTCCCGTCATCAACGCCCTCTTCCCCCAAAGGGAAGCACTTGTGGACTTCCTCAGGGCCGCCGCTGGCCTCCCCGCCACCGACTATATAGCACTTAATTACAGACGCACCCAAAACTAAGAACAGAGACACGAACACTGGCGACGGCCAACAGCAACCGAACGGACACATTTTTCTAATTGTTGTATTTTGAACATCTTTTGTTATGGGCTTTCTCGAGGTTGGTCGACCCATTCCTTGGGAAGCGTTATCGTTAGATGTGATGAAGAAAGGTGAGCCCTCCAACACCATTATGCTCCCCCCCCCGGAGCACCTATGCCCCCCCCCCCTCCATCTCCCCGGCCTGGATATGTTCGGCTAGATCGTCGGCTAGATCGTCGGCTAGATTGTCGGCTAGGTCTTCACTTGACCCCACTGCTACGCATCCTCGCCCGACCGCGTGCTCATCTGGTTAACTGACCGGGGACTGCTGGCCAGGCGGGGACTGCTAACCAACCAGGAACTCCCTTATCTCTCGATTTTAGTGAAGCGCGACGGTTTGTTGCAGCTACTGCACGTGTGGTTGTTGAACCGCACTCGGGAAGACACGAATTTGTACTGGGGTGATGAGCAGGAGATGACGATGGTGTACTTGGACGCGGAGCGGCGCGAGGCGAAGTTGATTGTGGAGGCGCCGGAGGTCTTGACCGAGTTGCGGAGGCGCGAAGCGACGGGCGAGTGGGACCGATCGTTGATGTGTTGCAAGCAGTTGTTCTTGGTTCGCGAGAAAAAGACGTTTTTACGGTCGGCGGAGTGGCACCCGGAGTTTGGTAACCACATGATAGAGGCCACGCCTTCGCCCCCTTACGCGCTCAGCGTTGAAGGTGTGACTGACGTGGAAGAAAGCATGATGAGTCGAAGGCTCAAAATCCAGTCTGTCCTGCAGTCCCTCTATGGAAACAAAGCCTTCGTTATGTCCATGCCTGCTTTCCCCCTTCTCGGAGTCACCTCCTCCCACCTCGATGTCACCTCCCCAGTCGAGGCAGTAGACCTTACACACCTCGGCGGCTCCGATGCACTCAGAATTGCCGACTACATATGGAACCCAGGCAACAGACACAACCTGGCCGACTTCCTTGAAGGCTCCGTCGGCATCCCCAAGTGCCTACCGAACCCGCATCCAAGATTCCCTACACTGGTACACAACGTCAACACCCGCAGAGGCACTAAGGTCTCCTCGCTCATCAAAGCCTTCGAGGACGCCTACACATTTGAGACCCCGCGCTGTACCTCTGGCAGCTGCTCCACCGCCTGCTCGCTTGGTTCCGGCAAGCTTGGCTCCAGCTCTTTCGGTTCGGAGAATTCGCCGGAGTTCAATACTCCTGTTCGCAGTTGCTCTAAGGTCGTCAGTAGTGAAGCCTCAACGCCGGCTACTGGCACAAGCACTGTCCGGACGAGTAGGAAGGAACGGGTGGAAGGGAGTGTGTGGGAGCTGTCTAAGGATCTTGAAGAGTTTGGCAGTCGCGCGGACATCTCGGATTTGTCAAGACACACGCGTTTGCCGGTGAAGGGATTCATCTACCAGGACTGTTTCGCCTACGGAATGTCTCAGTGTTGCCTACAAGCTACCTTCGGGTGTCCGAACGTGAGTATGGCCAGGCATTTGTACGATCAGATGGTAGTGTTCGCACCAATTTTTTTGGCAATTAGTGCAGGCACTCCTGCTTTGTCCGGATTGGTGAGTGATTTGGACTGTCGGTGGCGCGTACTGGAGCAGACTTGTGACTGCCGGACGGATGCGGAGTTGAGCACGTTGAAACAGTCCCGTTACGGATGCGCCCCCATGTTTATCGCGGATCATTCCTTCCTGGATGAGCATGATAGTTTATTTAATGACCAGCTTCTGGAGCATAATGAGGAGGCCTACGACACGTTGAGCCGTTTCATGGACCAGAGACTGGCGTTGCACTTCGCGACCTTGTGGACTCGAGATCCGCTTGTTATATTTGAAGACAAGATTGACATAGATAACACCACGCGTACAGACCATTTCGAGAACATCCAGAGTACCAACTGGAACACCGTCCGTTTCAAGCCGCCTCCTCCGTCTCCCGACGGCAGCACGTTGCCCTACATCGGCTGGCGGGTGGAGTTGCGAACGCCAGAGAGTCAGTTGACGGACTTCGAGAATGCGGCCATTGCTTGTATCAGTTCGCTAATTGCGTTGGCGATCATTCGATCGGGTTTGCCTAGGCCGGCCGATGAGAACTTGAGTGAGGAGAATGCCGCCGGTGATTCTTTGCGCGAGGACTCGTGGATGTTCTACATGCCTATATCGCAAGTTCGAGAGAACATGATGACTGCCCACAAGCGTCATGCATGCACGTCCGAAAAGTTTTGGTTCCCATGTCCCGCGGACCCTCTGGTGACTAAGCAGTGGACGCTGAGGACCATTATGCTGGACCGCGAATGCGGAATCCTCAGCAAGCTGGACCGATTTGTATCTAAGGAGTGGCGGGCTCAGCGTTGCTCGAACCAGGCCGTAGACACCTATCGATTGTACTCCAATTTTGTCCGCCAACGGGTCTTGGGCCAAGTGCCGACCAACGCCGTCGACCTACGGGCCAAACTCACATCCCATGAAGACTACCAAAGCGACTCCGTCGTCACCCACTCCATGAATTACGATGTGTGCAAACACGCGGTTCTCACCGGCTTCAACGTACAAACAAACGCCCAACAACCGGCACTCGGCCATATCTACGCGTCTTCCTCCCGCACCTGCCCCCAGAGCATCCCCATATGCAGCGCGTCGCCGGTCATAAAGCAACTCGCCACCCTGGGCACGGCCGTGCTGCCAGAGCGGGTCTACTTCTTGGAGGACAAACCAAACACCACCGACACTCATTTGGATGCTACCAGCCAACCTGAGGAACCCCTGATACAAAGCTGCTTATGATGGCTTACAAGAACATGGTCGCACATGATCATGTCCGCACATGATCATGACCGCACATGATCATGACCGCACATGATCATGACCGCACATGATCATGACCACACATCATCATGACCACACATCATCATGACCACAAAATATTAAGGCTCACGTCATCAAGCCCGAATCATGGCTGGAGATAAGTTCACAGCTCGGAGCTCCCTTACCGTCAGGCATTGTTGCTTGATCATCGAGGTTATAATGTCCGCACTTGCCGTTAGAGGATGCAGAGGTGCTAACGGCCCTCTGCAACTCGCTTAGTGCCCATTGAGTAAGTTTCAATTTGGAGTTCTTGTTAAGTGGAGGAGTAAACAGAAGAGCAGGAGGATACGCAACGTTGCGAACCGAAGCAACGTTGTGAACCGAAGCAACGTTGTGAACCGAAGCAACGTTGTGAACCAGGAAAAGTGTTCAAGGCAGTTTCTGCACTACCTGCGCGCACGAAATGTGTCATGGTCAAACAGCACATAAAGTGCAAAGGAGCAGAAAAAGCGAAGTTTGAATTTTTGGTCACAAGCCCAGGAATCCCACACTGGTGGTTCTTTGGACCTATGACCTTTTTGTGAAACCATATTTGCCACCCAAGAGGTACGTACTTTTGCCACCCAAGAGGTACGTACTTTTTTGCCACCCAAGAGGTACGTACTTTTGCCACCCAAGAGGTACGTACTTTTGCCACCCAAGAGGTACGTACTTTTGCCACCCAAGAGGTACGTACTTTTGCCACCCAAGAGGTACGTACTTTTGCCACCCAAGAGGTACGTACTTTTGCCACCCAAGAGGTACGTACTTTTAGGCCACCTAAGAGGTACTTTTGTTACCCAAGAGGTACTTCCCCAAGTTTCTGCTTCCCCGCTGCTGCTGCTGCGTGAGCTGAGCTATGCTCCGGCATGTGTGAACTACTTCGTTCGTCGTGAATCACCGACCAAAGGGTCCTTTAAAAGCCGCACCAGGTCATACACTGGTTCACTCCGAATCAGGTCCACCAGTGTTTCGCTTGGAGGCAATTTTTTTCGGGAAAGTCGCTGGTCTTCTGTTTGCACAGGACGGACGGAGTTGCTTAGGGCAACACTTCGGCCCGTCCTAGTACCCTGGCGTGGCTCCTTACCACTTCTCGGGTCGTGGTCGAACAGGGATTCTTTCCCGTCTTGGCTTCTGCAGCCCAATAAAACGGTATCTGTTGCAAACCGATTCCTTGCAGCTTGAATCTCTAAAGGTTTTGATACCGGAATTCCACTATCCCCTCCGGAAAGCGATCTTTCCCTCTCGACGGGCTTAGCTTTGTATATGTAGTCGTCGTCAGTTGTCCGCGTCACTTTGTAAAGCAAACTATCATAAATATCTTCGCCGTCTTTGCTTCCGAGAAGTCGGGGATTTTGGTCGAACACGCCTACAATTTCCGGCTCCTCCGTGGACGTACGAGATCCCGTAGTGGCTAGATGGCCCCTTCGGGAATCTGCGCCCACTTCATGAAAAGGAACCAACATTTCTCGCCCTTTCCGCATATTTCGATCGCTCGCAAAAGTGTGTGCACGCACTTCCGGAGGAGGCCGAAAAGCAGTCAGATTTTCAGCAGGACTAGTCCCTACTAGTACGTTAAGCTTATCTCTATATTTTAACTGTTTGATATCTTCATTCAATTCGTAGGTAATAACATTCATTTTCATTTTCATCTCTTCAGCCATTAAACGTCGCTGAATCAAGCCCCAAGGCGACACTGCAACAATGGATCGCAAGCGCTCCAAAAAGCGGCGGTCTGAGAACTCCTCCCACAGGGTAGGCGGCATGGCTTCATTCCTATCGTAGGCGTTCATATGGCGCTTTCGAGATACCTTACTTAACCCGGGAAATAAGCATGTTCCTCGAGTGATAATGCTGCTCTCTTCTTGATCATCGCTGCTGTCATAATCGTCGCTATATTCTGAAATATTCGTATTCGTTGGATACAGAAATCGTAAGGGGACTGAGTCCAGTTTCTCCGTAATGCCGAGCGTTTCATCATCGTCCCGCTCGTTGTTACTTTCGGCCAACCCGTCTTTGTTTTGTGAGGGCGCTTTAGCTGATGCGCCCCCTCGCGCATCATTCGTCTGTGTCAGGTCCTCCGGTAACTCACCTTCCTCATAGTAAGTAACATACTTGTCGTCAAATCGCTGTCGGTTGGAGGCGGAATACTGGCCGTGACCAATGACGTGGGATTCGCCAAAGGCGACCTTCTTGCATAACAACGATGTGCAATTTTCAATAAAGACAGATAGAACCTGACGATAGTTTTCAATAACCGATCTAGAGTCGGTCATAACGGGACAACACTTTGTAGTATAACCTGGTCCTTTGGAAGTTTGGGCAAATATTGAAGTTTTTCCGCTTTCCAGGAACACATCCATTAGGGGCTTATTGCCAAACAAATTATCAACCATTTTTGGCGAGAGGACTTCATGTACTTTCACACACACACTAGTGGTTGTAACATCGGACGGTGTACTCAACCTTGATTCCGAGGGCGGCTCCGTGGCACCCTCCTGTTTGCTTATGAACTCGTCCAAACTTTCTGACCACCGAGTATTTGCCACGGCTACCGACGGGGTGGATGTGGAGCTAGCGGTCGAGGACAAGCTCGAGGACAAGCTCGAGGACAAGCTCGAGGACAGGTCGGACTCAACCGACGAGGAGAGTGACGACCCAGAAGAAGCCACTGACTCCACAGTTGTTCTGCTCTCGCCTCTCGATCGTCTCCGCAACGGTCCACCTTCTTCAACTTCTCCACCTTCTCCACCTTCCGTAGCTCCTCGGTCTTTAAGCGCTTGGCCGTCTGCAACGGAGACTTCGGCAACGGCGATCTCTGTAACGGAGGCTTTCGCAACACCGGCTTCCGAGACCTTGGCTTCCGAGCCCTTGGCCTCCGAGATCGTAGCCTTCGTGACCGTGGTCTTCGCGACGGCAGGCTCCGCGTCAGCGGCGCTGTACGTTTTGGACAAACGCACGACGGCTGCAGCGCTCCCGCCTCCAGACCTAGCTGCATCTTGATCGCGAAGACCTGGTTTCGGGTACTGGCCATGGGCAGAGTCATGAGATGCGTCCGCGTCGTAAGTCCGAGTAGTTGTCTGAAAGGCTTTGTGGACCTGGAAACTTTGGTAGTGTCCTCCATATACCGTCGGCACGGGCTCATCCTCGGTCTGCATCGCGCTAGGCGCCTTATCGTGAAGTACCTGAGAGATAGTTGAGTCGCGAGTGACTGTGTTCTCCTCTTCCCCAGGAGATCCTTCCCCAGGAGGACTTTCCCCAGCATCTTGGTCATGATCTTCGCCTTTGTGCGTGTCGGTGCGTGTGATCTGTATGTCGTACTTAACGGCATTTTGTTCTGTTTGGATGGCATTTTTTTCCTCGGCCAGTTGTGCGCGTCTGTGATTAATTTTGTCCTCGGCTAGTCGCATTTGGTAGGAGAGGACGGGTTCCATGGATATGGGTCGTCGTGCGTTCTGTTTCCATGTTTTGTGTGGGCTGACACGTCGTGCGGCGGCGAGATCTTCGCCGAAGCCGGGCTCGTCTGAGGTGCGGTGTGGGATGGCGATGTCGGAGTCTATGAGAGGGTTCGCAGCAGGTCGTTGTGGTTGAGGTGCATGTCTTTCGTCGGAGTCTTCACTGTCGAATCCGAAGTGGTTGACAGAGATGTAGGATCCGCCTTCGCTGCTGAGTGGGCGTAACCAGTGTGGTGCGGCGATCCAGGCGAGAAGGCGGCGGGCGACTTCGTCATTACGCCTCGAACGTTTGTAGGCGTGTTTCGGCTCTCTAACAAGCCAGCACACACGATTGCCATCATGTCCACGACACCGACCAGGACAGACGGTGCAGCGACGACGGCGCCATACCCAATGGTCATTGTGTTGGCGAGTGGCACGGTGTTGCCCGCGATAGGACCGACTGACGACGGTATCCATAAAAGATAACATCGGCGCAGGCTTGCGCCGTTTGCGCTTATGTCGCGGTACAAACTTACGGTTAGAAGGGTTCGGGATCGAGCTAGAACTCGAACGAAGTCGCGAGGAACGCGCCATCGAACGTCGCACACTCTGCAACACACTCGCCCTCGAACTGCGCTGCTCATCCTCATCCACCACATCCACTGTGTTGTACAACATACGACCCTCCTGTAGACCACCGTCTTCAGAGTCAGACTCACTAGTACTCTCACTTAGGTCGCCCAAGAAGTCTCTCTCTTCCACATGTGACAATCGCACTGAACTACGAACAGACGCTCGCAACTGACTGTCGCGATGTAACGCTGGTATCGCCGCATACCGCTGCGGCCCCGCGCCCAGGAACACCTCCTCCTCCTCCGAGTCCACGTCTGACGTAAGCCCCTCGCTTTCCGCCCCGCCGCGACCGGCCTCACCCAAGGCCGACACGCGCGACGTCTTGCTCGACCCCCGCCGATTTAAGGCCGCCCCAGCGCGGGACGGCCGTTCCGTGTAGCGCCGACTCCCCTCCTTCACCGATTCCAACACCTTCATTTGCCCACGCAAGGACTGCCGAAGCCGAGACAAAATCCGACTCGATCGCCCCTCCAATTGCACAGGCACAGGGAACTCCGCCACAGGACCGCGACTCACTTCGTCCAACAGCAACTTCAGACCCTCCTCACCCTCCAGATCCTCCGGAGCCGGCCGGGTCTCCGCACTATGTTCCAACTCGGCCGGCGCAAGCAACCTTCCAGGCGTGCCAGTGACAGGAGCTGGGGAAAGCGTGGCAGTCGACGGGGAAAGAGTGGCAGGCGACGGGGAAAGCGTGGCAGGAGCCGCCACAGGCGTGACAAGTGCCGCTGTCGTCCTGACCGCTGCCTTCGCCGTCACCGTCACCGGACTTGGTGACCGTGGTTCGAGCTTTGATTTGACCTCTCGCGGCTGTCCGGGTGTCACGGCCCAGTCTTTTACGCCCATGCTCAATTTGGGCAGTAGTCTTTTGGAGATGTCGGGTGCGATGTATTTGTTACGAAGTCCTCCTTCTTTGAAGATTTTTTTAAGTCGATAGTCGCTGAGTCCGTCTTCCGGCCGGACTCCCGTGGTTGTGGTGATGACCTCCCCGGGCTGCAAAGGTGGTCTTTGGCGAGGCCGTTTGCCGGGCATCTTGGTCCAGTCGACATCCGGCCAGTCGGTCGGCACTTGGTGGAAGACGCCCACAAGACTGGGCAGGTTCGGCACAGGTTGCCGGCGAGGCAATTCACTGCGCACTAGGCCCCGGGGGTGTTCGTTCCAAGTCCCATGAACGTCGTAGCTCAGTGGCAGCACGGCCGGAGGATGCCGAATCACCGTTGGCACATTCTCAGCTGCACGAAAGGCACAACCTTGTTCAAGTTGGAACAGAATAAACTCATATGGCCGACTTTCAAACACTCCATCCGACATGGCACTCAGGTCCTCGTCCAGGTCACTGTGGTCATGCAGCCCCATTTCCGCCGGCTCAGAATGAACAGACGTCGCATCCAAGCAAAACTCGTTTTCAGATGCCTCCAACAAATCACGCTTCTCCACAGCACCGAAATACACGGGCTTGTCCCCCAAAGGTTCATACCGTGGCTCGCTGTAACTCGGCTCTTCATCCTCGGCTTCTGATCCATCCGTTTCTGACAGCGAGTCCATAACTCCGGAATTCGCAACTTTAGAATCCACAGCTTCTGAAGTCCGACTATTAACTGCTGTAAGTTTAGGTGGCGGCTCTGAAGCATGTATCATTGTGGGAATCCTGTGCCGCGTACCCTTGAACAGGGGTCCGCTGCCCAAGGCCGTCTCTCTTTTGAGCAAGCCTCTTCCGGTTAGAACTCGGACCTCATTGGTCCCAACTTTTTTCTGCCCTTTGCCAAAATTATCAGACATTGGTATAGGGCCAGAGGTTGGAGCCATACTGGCATGCTCCAGCTCGGTCTCTGGACTGCCTTTCGGCTCGACGATTCTGATACGCCTTGTACGAGACGTGGGGCTTTGTAGATCTTGCTCCTCTACTGTCTTCTTTTCATCAGATCCATACGTCACCTGACGATGTGGGTTTATGGGGCCAAATTGGGGTTGTACCTGTGGGTCAATATTCCCTACGACATCATTGACTTGTCGGTGAGCATGTCTGGATTTGGGAGCCAGTCTCGGGCGGGTAATACACCGGCTTGGGTATTCTTCTGCCATTTCCTGGACTCGTATTCGGTTCAGTCTGAACTGAACGATCTTTTCAACAGCCTTCACCACCTTTTTCATAAATTCTTGCTCTCGTATCCGGCACAGGCGTTCACCGTCGGTCATTTTCGGCATCAAAACGAATGGTGGGTTGTCCTCATTGCGTACCCCATTATCGAAGACGTCTGGTGTCCAAAGTCTTCGAGGTATGAAGGCGGTTTTGAGACCACCACGGACAACTGCGCTGAAAGGGTACGGCTTGTTTTTGCATGTGCTCGGGTTTAGTTTCTTAACCGCTTGTCGGTAGATCCATCGACTCCTTGTCATAACAATCTTGTACCTCTCATGAGCAGGGTGTCGAAACCGGGCAAAAAGCTCGTAATACAGATCAGGATCCGCGTGAGGCACAGTCCTCTGTGGCCCGGTCCCAAACACAAATTCCCGGATGGTAGTGAGCCGTGTCCAAAAGGAAAACGGCATCCCCTCGGGATACCGTAGAGGACGCCCCCGGTCTCGCCGTTTAAAGCGATTCGCCACAAAGTGAAGCATATCCACGTAACGCCGTTGATCCGACTCGGGGTCCACATAGTAACTGATGGCGTTAATCAGTCGGTCAACCATTTCCAGAGGAGCCTCTCCTTCCTGAGTTTTTTCCACCTCAGCAGCTGCTTGCGTCTTAGACGATTCCTTAGTTGTTTTACTCACTGGCACATGGGAGTCTTGATCCCGTAGAGCCTCAGCGACAGTGGCGGCCGCTCGTTTGATGGCCATCATCTGGTCAGGATTGGTTTCGCTGGACCGTTGTACGTCGATCGCTTTGAAGACATTGGGTTTGCCCATGTCCTGGTAGTGGAGATACCTCTGGTAGTCGCTGCCCTTGCGGACGGCCGCCGCCTTAATTCCGTCTTTGTGGACGGGGCCGCCAGTCCAGCTGGTCATGTGGCGGTCTCCTAGTGGGAAGAAGAGGGGTCGTTGTACGTGCGGGAACGGGTCGACGGGCTGAAACTCGGGGAGCTTGGGAGGCGCCACCTTCGGGTCCACCCCTTTGGGACCGAAGATCTGGTTGGACTTGGCGGTTCGCTTCGGCAGATAGGACACGTCCAGCTCGCACTCCGGTCCGTCGGGAAAATACTTGGACTCCGTCGGGACCCAGGCTTCCGATTCGGAACTCTCCATTACACTTGGCGCCGCCTCCACCGCCTCTCTGGGTGTTAGCAGAAAGGAAGCCAAGGAGGTCTCGTCACTCGGCGCATCCGAGACGACCGAACCACCCGAGTCAAATGAACCCGAAGACACGCGTCGCCTGTTCCGCGGAATGAACGGACCCAACTTCAAAGCCGGAACCAACGAGTCCTCGCTACCACCCGGCACCGCAGGAGGTAGCCCTGCAGACCCTGCAGCCAATCCCCCCGAAGAGCCCCGAATTAAAGGCACGCGAGCCAAAGGTGCGCCGTCCAAGGACAGTGCTCGGTCCAACACTGGCCGGTGTGAAGGCGTCTTCAAAATCGACTTCGGACCCATCCCCGTTCGAACACCAGCTTCCGCGGACGGATCTAAGAGGTGCCCTGAGGGCTTCGTTTCAACCGCCCCCTCCACTGCGACCTTGTCCGTCTTCTCTGCCTTGGCCACCTCAGCCTTGGCCGTCACCCCAGCCTTGGCCGTCATTTCAGCCTTCGCCGTCATTTCAGCCTTCGCCGTCTTTACAGCCTTCGCCGCCTCAGACGTGACCGCCTCAGACGTCGTCTTTCTCCGCGGGAAGTAAGGTCGTCTCGACTCCTCCAAAAGTTCGTGTGCCTTCTTCACGGCGGCTGCGTAACGCAATGCGCCGTCTGCGAACCGATGCTCCTCGTCGGACACCCGCTCCTCCTCCACGAGCCTGTGCGCCACTTCCTCAATTCGGAATGGCTCCCGGGGCTTCGGCGGATTCTCCTTCATGCGCTTCCTCCATGCAGCCTTTTCGGCTTTCGGCATAAGTGCCCCCAAGTAGTCCGGCTCAGGAGCCTGGTGTCCCTCCAGGGACCGCAGCCCGTCGCTACGGGGCTTTTGGGCCGCAGGTTTTTCACTGGAAGGCTTTTGGCTCGAAGATTTTCGGCTTGGAAGCTTCTTCAATGAGCCAATTAAGGACGGACGAGTTGGCTGAGCAGCGTCGCCGCTCGGGGCCGTTGCAGCGTTTACTCCCGTGTTAGGATCCTCGGGTGAGAGGGCGTCCACAATCGGCGGGCCTCTAGAAGGAACAAATTTCCGTTTGGTTCGGCCCTTGATGGGATCGGGATCTGGTAACCACGCTTCATGTAAACCCGGCTTCTTAGGAGAATGTTTGAAAGCGCTTGTGGCATTGAAAATAGTTCGGTCACTCTGGGTGCCAGCTGTGGTATGGACATCAGCAACCGCTGTCGCTAGGGCATCGGTTACGGACCCGGCCTTTTTCTTGACGATCGCCTTGGCAGTCGTCGTCTTGGAGGTGGTCGGCGTTGCCTTGGCCGAGGTCGCCTTGGTCTTGGAGACGCCCGACCTTGCCTTGGCGGGACGTTTCGACCGGGTGGTCGGCTTCAACTTAGTAGCAGGTTTTGGTTTCGAGGGTGCAGCGCCAAAATACGTAAGAGACTCCGGTTTGAGCTTGAGTATGCTTTCACGGTAGGAGATCTTGGTCTTGAGGACGGCCGCGGGATCTGTTGCAACGGCGGCTTGTGGACCTTGGAGAAAGGACGGCTTCATGCTCCCCTTACTGCATGCGAATTGGTTCTCAGATTTTCTTACGTGCTTCGCTTTTGTCTTCCTGTTCATCAACGGGTGCGTCCTGATATTCGGCAGCTCGGTCGATCAGGGTCTGCTGAAGCGGTGCTAGTACACGATTAAAAGACGCCACGTCGAATCGGATCACTTTGGTCGGCCCGGTGGTCACGACCGAGGCCGCTCGCGGCTCCCCGCTAAGCAAGGCCAACTCGCCAAAGTAGTCTCCGTCCGCGTACCGCAAGACACAAACGCCGTCCTTCAACACCTCTGCTCGTCCTCTAAGAATTATGTAAAATGCGTCTCCCGGATCGCCTTGCTTTATAACGTACTCACCAGACGGAAATTCACAAGTTGCTGCTGCGTCCGCTAACTGTTCCAACTGCCTAGAGTCACAACTTCCTGCACCAAGATCACGTGAAGGGGAGCCATGACGAGGGTAGGGGCGATGACGAGGGTAGGGGCGATGACGAGGGTAGGGGCGATGACGAGGTTAGGGGTCATGACGAGACCCTCTTGCTCCCTTCGGAGAGTACTTCTATCGGAGACTAGCAAGAGGGTGTCGGAACGCAGGAAGGAAGATCAGATCGGATCAGTAAGGCTCGGATCAGTAAGACTCGGATCAGTAAGGCTCGGGTAGTCATCCAAGACAAGGCGCAAGCCGGAGGGGGTCGGAGGAAGCAGGAGGTGGCCGGGACAAGGTGACTAGTACGAGAGATTAATATACAAGAGATAGTCAATGAGTCCAAATATTAATTGGCTGGCTCTCGGGGAAGGCCTTCTCAACCGAGTGGTGTGGATAGATAGATAGGGAGGGGTAGGCTGGAGATATAGACACCAGATTCGCCGGTCGGGGAGGTCTTACGGAGTAGTGGTATTTTATTTAGAATGGACATGAGCTGTTGTCGTTTGCGCATGGCTGCGCCTTTGACGATATGATTGAAAGTTTCCCGGTCGAGTTTCCACAGGACGCAGGGTTCTTGGGCTACGACAGTTGCCGCTCTTGGCGACATATATAGAAGCGCGAGCTCGCCGACGGTGGATCCAGGGCCCATGACATTCACCTTCTCGGTCTCTCCTCTGGCCTTCACGAACACGTCCAGCGAGCCGGACTCAACCACGTACAGGCAATCACCGGCTTCACCTTGCGTAATGAGTTGCTGTCCCTTCTCGCACTGGACTCCGGACACCGCAGTTATAACCGTACTCAACTCATCGCCGTCTAGATTTGAAAACAAGAACGACCCCTTCAGAATCCGCCGCAGGCGCTCAGCCTCGTCCTGATTCTTCTCGTGCACAGGGGCTTTGAAGTCCGGGTCAAAATCGTCAGCCTCGGCACTGATCGCCGGCGCGCGCTCTCGCTTCTGGAGCTTGTCCTACAAAATTGGCAGTCGCGAGATTAGATCGCTGGACCACCGGATCACCAGGCCACCACCAGATCACTACACCACCAGATCACTACACCACCAGATCACTAGATCGTCAGTCAATAGATCGCACCAGTATATCATTAGATCAGTTGATTATTGGGTCGGTAGATCATTAGGTCGATAGATTATTAGCGCGGTAGATGAAGTATGTGGTGTGTGGCAGGCGAAGTGTGCACGTGGCTCGGTTAAGTAGCGGTTAGATAGGTGGCTGGGACGAGTGGCCGGGGTGGGTAGTTGGGTGCAGGCTATCTCATACCAGATCGACTTCCATGTATTCTTCATCGTCTGATGAAGAAGACGACGATGGCGGTGCTTGTGTTGGCATGCTCTCTGACCCCACGGCTGCATGCAAATGGAAAAAGACGGGAGTTCAATTTCTTCTCAGGAAGGGTTTCGCGCTGAGGGCGAGTCGGGTGAGTGGCCGGAGGGGTATGCAGGCGAGTCGGTAGTGAAGGAGGAGTATTACCGGTTGCAAGACGGCCGGAAGATACCGATTGACCCGTTGAATCCGGAGGGTGCAAAGGCTTTGCTACCCGGGCAGATCATTAGCGAGTTTACTGTACCTGAAGAAGCGGCCGTGGAGATGCCCGGAGAAGGCTCCTTCGAGTCCTCCGAGCCGCAACTCGCAGACCCCCAAGACTTTAACCGCAGCCTCAAAGGCAGGCTACTTAAAGGACAACTTCCCCCGTCCGGCGGCCTCGCCTTCATGGACCCTTCCGGAATCATGAATCCCGGCGCCTCCATTCCCGCCACCGCCCCATTACAGTCCCACAAGTCTTTCGGCAAAATGCCTAAATTACCACCCGGTGCCTACCACAGGCGCAACGGACTGTTTGGCGGCCTCTGCTAAACTATCGCCGCGAAGGCGACCACGAGACCTCAGTCAATGAATGATTCGGCCCCCGAGAACTGACTTGACCGGCGGGAATTGATCCACGACTGTGATGAACCCGCCTGGGCTACCGGTGGGGCTACCACGGCCGCTCCGATGGCCTAGTTATCTATTGCTTAGTCACTCTATCATTATATCCATTTTAGTCGCAACTACTAATCAATCCTGTAGCGAAAAATAATCCTGCCCTTCGGATGGCCCAAGGGAAGGGTTCGAGGGAAAGGGTCCGAGGGTCATGATCTGTTACGTCCCCGATGGAGAGGACCCAAAGTAGGCGATGGCTAGTCCCAAAGCCGAAATGGCGCGAGATGAGCGTGCCTAGATACTGGCAAGGGTGTTGAAGAAAGGCCTCATGATGATGTCTAGGGGCTGGGTGGCCGGGGCGATGTTGAAAGTGCGCGGGATGACGCTCATGAGTTGGTCGGCAGTGTCTCTCAAGAGGTCGGTCGTGGCTCCGGAGCCGAAGAGGAATCCGTTGTCCCAGAGGCGGGCAGGTCTAGTGGTGGCCGCAACGTTACGCGGCACCAAGGTGGACTTCTCCGGCTGCGCCGACTTCTCTATTTTAGGCAACGGCTGAATTGGCCGGATGGGCTGCGCGGTCTGGACGGGTTTGTCTAGCTTAACCAGGGGCACGATAGACTGGATAGGTTTTTCGATCGGCTTTATCGGGTTGATCGGCTTCAGTGGTTCGATCGGCTTCTCCGCAGCCTGGACCTCTTTAACACTCACTTCCTTGTCCCCGTCCTTGTTCGCATCCTTGTCCGTGTCCACCACAGCGGCCTCCAAGACGTCGGCCTCAACGTCAAGTTCCGTATGGCCGGCGCCCAGGTGTAAAGAGACATCGGCATCGAGGCGGACCGCTACTGGGTCGGCCTCCTCCGTCATCGCAGCCTCCTCCTGTTCTTCGCAGGGCTCCTCTTCCTCGGTGGCGTGGTGGATGGCGTCACTGACCCGTTGGTGGACCTCCTCCTTTGCTTCCTTCACCTTTTCGATTACTGCTTGTGGGAAGGCGGTCAGTTGGTCAATAACTTTGGTGATGGCGATTTCCAGTTTCTCCGCCCCGGCATTCACTGTAGCCACGGTGTCCTCTAGAGCCTCTTCGGGCAGTCGGTCATTAGCGAGCTGCCTGATCTGCTTGCTCAAGTAGTCCAACGGCTCGACCAGCACGCCGACCAGATCCTTACGGCTGATGCTCTGGGCGATATTTTCTGTCTCCTTGAAAATCACCTGACGACCTCGGTCAATGGCATCCAACAGCCGTTCTGCGACCTGCCCAGGGATCTGCACTAGCTTATCCACGCGGCAGTCAGGCTGATATACGGCCACCACCTCCTCGCTTTCCGCATCGGCCACCACTCCCACTACCGGCTGGCTGGCCCGGAACTCGCCGAGGCGGTCGGCCAACGCTTCAGTCACTGCGGCCAAAAAGGGTCTTTCTTCTGCGTTGCTGGTGAGGTTGAAAACGTCCAGGCTGCCGTCCACACGGGCAGCAGTCGCAAAGGTGGCCCAGACATTGGCCGAAATGCACAGCGGGTTGGTCAGACTGTTGCAGTCGGCCAGCGCGTCCGTGCTCAAGCCATGGCGGAAGAGTTCAGCGAAATGCTGTGGGATGCTGATGGCGTCCTTCAAAAGCTGGACGGGGAGCGCAGCGAGGCCGTCCACCATTCCGCGCAAGTTCGGACGGCGGGGAGCCTCCTCGCTGTCAGCGGAGCCCAGCCGAATATCTGGTGACTGGTGGATCGTGTCCATTATGGGTTGGCTAAAGGCCGGGTCGATGGGGTCCATAAAGTCGAAAATTTCGGGCTCGCGGGCCTCTCGAGGCTCAAGTGGGCCGACCAGCCGATCAGGCACCACAGGTCTGCGCACCACTGGCCGGGTTGCATTGTCGACAAACGTATATTCGTTCCCGTCCTCCTGATTCACGTAAATGTAACCATGCGGCCGGTAATATTCCACGGGCACCCATGTATCCAAGCTCAAAGGCGGCAGCGAGGGGTTGACGGTCAGCGGCTTATAGGTGCCTCGAGGTCGCACCACCACCGGGTCCCCAACAACAGGCAAAGTGATGGGTACAGATCTGAATGTTCCTCTTGGTACTGTTCCTTTCACATAATAGCCAGCTTCAGCGAAGATGGCCAACAACGAAAAAGCCCGGCGAAACATTTTTTCAGATCGCGCGCGTGTTTGTATCTCAGCGGTATCGATAGCAGTAGCGCGAAAAACTTTGTGATCCACTGCACATAACTACAACACTGCCACTCCACAAGAAGCTCACCAGGCCATCAATAAGTCATCCACAAGTTAGTGGCAGGCGGCTGATTTTCGCTTACCATTACGTTCACGCTTTCATTCCGTTCAGCACCTCTAAGAGTTCTTTCCCTCTCATCACTTGCTTGTTAAAGGTGTCCGTATAGGTTTCCTGTTTCACGACGGTCTGAATGTTAACGGAATTTCCCGTCAAGTATAGGTTAGAATTGTCAAGCAGATCAGCACGGATTGTCTCAATACCGCCTGGGTTCTTGAAGGTAGAGCTTTTATTAGCTACCTTACCTATTTTCTCCAGGGTTACATTGTGGTAAAGGTTTGCTAGACTAACTAATTCTCCTTTTTCTTTCGCAATACTGTACGCTCGCATAAAGGTAGGAACTACTCGTTCCTCCAAGCATAACTGCGAATCAACGAATTCCCAGCCAGCACACTTTGACGCAGAACAGAGCGGTATCAATGCTGATCTGAACACCTCCTCGACGGGAATATCACTCTTGTCCGTAGAAGTCGAGAGCGTTTCACAAATACTAATAAGCCCCAGAGTGCGACTATCTCCTTGAACCAACCTTAGACCCGTATTCTCTATTGCCGTGCCATAATTATTCGCACCACTGTTCCGACGACCCAAGACTTTGGACGCCTCCGTAAAATGCCCAATCATCATCTTATACAGTGCCTTGTAGTAGACAACACTCGGCCCCATCAAACGGTTCAACCTCTGCCGATCCGATCGTTGGTAATGGCTTTCGGCGGAAGACAGCTGTAAGTCACGCTCAAGAGCGCACAGCATCTCATATCCGGCATGGAAATCGCAAACTGCGAAGTAGTATATACCTAAAGTTGCCTTCGCCACATGTTTCATGTTGCTCCCAGATGGCAATAAAGAGCATAGCAGCTCCTCTATTGTCGACGGATCCCATAGCGTTTGGAACGCACTTTTTTCATTTTCGTCTAGAGATTCGCAAATGCTCCTATTGGTCCTTAATAACAACCACTTTTCATTAGTACTCTGCACGAATGAACTCAAAAGGAACCCGAATGAATCCCACAACCAGTCTACCGGCAAATTTGGCGCATCGTTCAAATCCCTAAGTCAAGAAGAACATGTCCCGGGTTTATCGGCCCATGCACACGCGTGTGCTATCGCGCGTGCTATCGCGCGGAGTTCGCAAACTTAGACGGAAACCATATTGAAGTGCGTGCTCTTACGGATTACTGAATGCTTCCAATAGTAATCGATAATTATGGTAGATTGAGAGCTTTTCACCCCATGTTGACTCATCTTCAGAAATTGCTCGGAGCCTGATATCTTGATACAGTATGTAAAATAACTTCGATTGATCAGGAATGTGGTCAAGTACTTCTTCGATTTTTGGCCATTCGTCAACATTCAGTCTGTTCTGATAAATCTCTCGAAGCTTAATCGGGTCGCTCAATCCGGCTGCTAATTCATTTATGAACGCTTCAGCTTGCTCACCTATAGCCATAGGAAAAAAAAATAACTCAAAATGGCCCCAACTCGATAGTTGCTCAGGAGGCCCCTTCTTCCCAACCAGAAACTTGCTCCCCGGTCATATTATATTTTTGTGTCACCGCCACCCGAATCTTTTTGCGCGGTTGGATCTCTTGATGCTAAGTCGCGACCTCTCTTCATCGTTAAGACCCAGCAAGCCAACAACTGTTTGGATTGTCAGTTCCAGTTCTCTGTTAGAATTTTCTGGTAGCTGACCTAGCATATAGACTAAACTTTGCTTCAGTTGAAACGATCGATACTCGTTGGTCTAACAAAAAACAAATATACACACTATGTTGAACATAACATCGAACACATAACATCGAACACTTGGCATAGCTTAGGTCACTCAGGAGTATAGTGTGCAGGTTAGTGTGCAGGTCTCACACACAGTGTGGGTCATAGCGTGGGTACGCAGTGGCGTTCTTACGTCAGTGGTTAGTTGGTCGGCCAACTTCTTGAGTTGCTGTTCCAGCTCCTCGTTCTTCTCCGTGAGGGCCACTATTCGCAGGTCTATGGCGTGAGTCGCCGACGGCTGCGACCGACCAGTGTCACTCATCCCGTCCAGAAACTCCAACTGGCTGGCGGGGTCCAGCGGTGGTGGTGTGGGGTCTTCGATGGAGACTGGAGCGGTGAGGCTGGGTCGGCTCTTCTGCCTGCTTAGGCTTTCGATTAGTTCTGATTCCAGACTGCGGATTCGTTGCTCACTGTTCTTCAGCAAGTGTTCAGCCCTCTGTAGTCGTCTCTGGAGCTCCGCCACGCCTTGCATCGTCACCTGGCCGCCTGGGGTCGTCTGGTCGCCGCCTGGGGCGCCCAGGTCCTGCTTGTTCGGGCTCGCGCCGTCCTGTATCGCCTGATCCAGTATCTCGTCCACCTGGTTACCAGTAAACTGCTCACCATAATGTCTGTCTCTAAGTTGTTGTATGGTCCCTTTGAGAGTTCTGATTTCCGCGAGGAGCAGTTCAATTCTGTTTTCAAGGTTTTTGTCCGCTTCGTTTCGAAGGACAAGTTCGATTTTATTGCCAACACTTTCTTGCGCGCTAAGGAGTTGCCTTCGTGATAATTCCAGTTCCAGGTCCTCGAGTTGTCTGACCTTGGCATCGGACAGGGCTACATAGACGGGCACACCGAGTTCGGCGGAAGCCAGGTCTTCTGGTGCCGGTCTGAAGGCACCCCAGCCGTCGCCGTCGCACAGATGGTTTCCCAGTCGGCTGCCCGGAATGTCCTTGTCGATAGACCAGAAACGTTCCTCGCCGTCTCGCTCAACCAAAACGTAACCTGTTTCCTTGTGCATGACAATAGCCAAAGGTCGACAATGCGCATTTTCTTTCAGTTCCGTAAACGTCGGTGGCCTCACGTGACTCTGCAAGTTGGCCACCGTCTCCTGCAACGCCACGCGCTCATTGTCAGTCTCCAACTTCAATTGACTCAATTGCCGCCTCAAACCTGACACCGTGTCCTCATACTCCGTCCGGCAACGCCCCAACAAACCCTGCACGTTTGCCAATTCCTCTCGCGCCACCTTCGCCTCCGCCTCACCTCGACCGACGCCCTCTCGAACCTTCTCCAGCTCCTTCTGCAGCCCTGCATTAGACCCTTTCGCCGCACTCAAGTCCCCCTTGCACCGAACAAACTCCTCCCGGCACTTAGTTAGCTCCTCCTTGCACCGTACTAGCTCCTGCTCCAACGCCAGTTCACGGGTCTGTTCCCGCGCGTGTTCGCGGTCTTCTTCCCGTTCGTCCATCAACATCTCCGTCAACTCTGAAATCTGGTTGGTCAGGCTATTGATGGTCTCTTGCGAACTGCCCACCACTGCGTCGAGCTCCTCCACCTTCATCTGCAGCTGTCGAATGGAACTATGCTGTTGCGCGATCAGTGCGCACTGCTTCTCCGCCAACTCCCGGCTCTCCTCTACCGCACACGCGTGCTTCCGCTCCGCTGCCTCCAACGCCCGCCGCGACGCAGCCTCCTGCTGCGCCAACTCCTTCACCTTGCTCCGGCTCAACTGCACTGCTCGCTCCATCCGCACCGCACGTGTGTTCGCAAACACACTTGACTCCGCACTCCGCGACACCACCACCTTGTGCAACTCCTCCGCCAACTCACAAAAACAATGGTCTCCCGCTGCGGTCCCCTTCCCGCCGAACTCGAAACTCATCCGCTCGTAAACCCTCAACACTCCATCAGACAATAATTTGATCAGAGCAGCGGCCACATCGCTACTGACCATATCGGCGTTGGCGCCTCCCTCACTCGGGTCTGCGACCTCTGACAACCTTTCGATCAAATCCCTTCGTATCTCCCCCAACCATGCACTCGACCCGCGCCCGATCTCTTGTGACTCCAGACGCGGCAGTGACCCTTCAGGCTCTTGAGGCTCCGGTGTCCCTTGTGACTCTTTTCGCTCTTGAGGTTCTTTTGGCCCTCGAGAGTCGTGTGAATCCTGACGCTCTTGTGTGCGCCCTTGTAGCTCCTGAGACTCGGCAAGGACGGGGAGCAACGATGGCGTTCCAGCCGTGTGCCCATCATCCAACTCACCGATGCCCGACGCCACACTAATCGCCGAACCCAGCGCTTGCGAAGCCAGGGCTTGAGGATCAGCTTTGCCGGCCGAGAGGTTCTGAATCTGGTCCAGTGAGTCGTCGATGGTTGGGGCCGCCACATTCACGGTATGCGTGGAGAGCTCTTCCGGCTCCAGATTTGCTTGACGCTCTGGATCTTCCCCAAGGACGGAGACCTGCCCCGACACGGGGACCTGTCCCGAGACGGGAACTGCTTTCAAGACGGGGACTTGTTTCAAGGCGGGGAGTTCTGAGTCGCCACCCAGTCCTGGCTCTGAGAGTCTCTTCGGCTCCCCTGGGAGGGATTGGATGATCGACATCGCGGAGGGCGTCGGTCTGACAGCGAGCGCCTCGGGCCGCCGCATCTCTGAGTCCTGCGGGGACTTGTTGTGGTCGGAGAGGTGAAATTCGGTGGGGGAGTCTTCGGCGAGCTGGGCAGGTGTGTCGCGGAAGAATCCTGGTTGCGGTTCCGTGGCGAGAAAAGCAGGTACTGGAGAAGGTTGGGGAATGCCGCTGCTCGACGGTGCCTCAGCACCCAGAGTGCCCACTGAGATGAGCTCTTCCGTGTGGAGCCAAGTGGGTGGAGCTTCCTCACTCGGTGTGATCTCTCCCACCACAAGAGACGGCTCACTAGAGGGTTCCGGGTCCCCGGAACTGAACGAGGGTTCCGGGCCCCCGGGACTGAACGAGGGTTGCGGGTCCCCGGAACTGAACGAGGGTTGCGGGTCCCCGGAACTGAACGAGGGTTCCGGGTTCCCGGGACTGAACGAGGGTTGCGGGTCCCCGGAACTGAACGAGGGTTCCGGTCCCCGGGACTGAACGAGGGTTGCGGGTCCCCGGGACTGAACGAGGGTTCCGGGCTCCCGGGACTGAACGAGGGTTGCGGGTCCCCGGACTGAACGAGGGTT
>NW_011645801.1:16303-24045 GCF_000223845.1 Gregarina niphandrodes | reverse complement strand
GCGGGTCCCCGGAACTGAACGAGGGTTGCGGGTCCCCGGAACTGAACGAGGGTTCCGGGTCCCCGGGACTGAACGAGGGTTCCGGGCTCCCGGTACTGAACGAGTCCTCCGGGACGTTGACCGCGTACGGACCACATGCGGTGTCCTCCGTCGGAAACTGAGACTCAGCCTCCAACTCGCAGCCTCCCTTTCTTTCCGCTGGATCTTGCTCAGATGTGTCTTGGTCCTGACCAACTTGAACAGCGTCTGGCGGAACCCCGTCTGGCGGACTTGGAATCCCCCCGTGCACGCTCCTTCCAGGCTGCTCTTCGCTATTCACCTTGTTGTTCATCTCGTGGCCATTTGCCTCTTGGCCATATGCCTCTTGGCCATTTGCTTCTTGGACATTTGCCTCTTGGCCATTTGCCTCTCGGGCGACACGGTCATTGGTCGGTTTTATGGACGAAGCCAAAGGTGGAGTTTCTGTGTCCGTAGGCAAAGATGCAGCGACTGTTTTCTCCTTGATGTTAGCTGGCCGCCCTTTGTTGTGTTGTTTCCTCTTCTTTCCCTTTTGGCTCATTTTGGTGGGCCAATAAGTTTCAGCGGAATGGACACGTTTGAGACCCAGTGGAAAGTGATACAGAACAAAGGAATAGATGTACTCATCAACTTCCTAATGAAAGGGGAAACCGCATACCCGTCGGTCATCGACAGAGATGGGAGACCTAAGACTATATTGTTCTCAAATGAAGAGTACTCTGAACTTTACACGTAAGGCAATCACCCGCTCTATGAAGCCCTCCGTGTCCTGGACGGACTATTGCTATGTAGACTTGTGTATAAGATGAGCACACTGCAAATGCAAGGTTATGAAATATATCGGAAGTATGAGGAGACCGTTGACGCTTTCTTTCGCGACTGTGTAAGACCTACCATGTCCTTAACCTCCTCTGCGTCTTAGTGTGTGTGCCTTACGGTTGCGCCAGACCAGAAAATGTTTTGTTCTTGCAGATGGCTCCGGCATTGAAGGAAGCTGCCGCTTCAAAGGACCCCGCTTATTACCTTAAGGTCTTGGCTGATTGTTTGGAAAAACAAGGTGTATTCGTATCCTGGTTGCATCATATATTCTGCTGCTTGGATCGGTTCCATGTGAGTCTAAACGGCCTGGACAATTTGCTTAAGTGCAGTTCGAAAATCTGGGTGAATGAGTATATGCTACCCGAGGTAGAAATAATATTGCAGTCTATTTCTACGGAATTGGAACGTGATCGATTTGCTTCCCTGGAGGAAGCTGCGGGGGGACCAGGTTCATCAACCAACGAATCTCCGACCAACGAATCTCCGACCAACGAATCTTCCGCCGTTGTTGATCTAGTAGAGTTGTCGCCGTCGAATAATGGTAGTGGCTGGACATACAAGCCGGTGATAGATACTTCTGTAATGAGGACCGTGATTGGGGCAATCGTTTCCTGGAGCGCATTCACGAATGAGCCCTTGAATCGTTACCGCAATACTATTGCGGCTTCCAGCGAAAGGTTTTACAGGGAGCTGGCTATCGCTAAGGTGGACGTCCTGACCTTCAAGGATTATCTGCAGTTGCTAAGAAAGATAATAGCTGAAGAGTCCTTGAGAACTGAGTGGCTACTAGGCGACGTGGGTCTGGAGATACAGAGCAGCATTACAGATGTCTGTATTATAGCGCAATTGCAAAAATTGTTGAGCAAGCCTGATGGTATATATAGTATGCTCGAGAAGGACGACTTGGATAACTTGGCACTATGCTATCAACTCATTAGCAGGTGCACTACAAAAGAGTTGGGTCTGATGGCAAACGTGTTCGAAACATTTTTGAAGGATAAAGGAATGTTGATTTTAGAAAACAAGCTTGCGAATATCAAGAATCCCGCCATGAAAGCTAAAGGTATTGAAAAAGCCACACCTGATGCTGTACCTCCATCATTTATGAATCCTGATGTCAGTGATTTTCATTTTATCAAGTCGCTAATAGATTACCATGTTAAGTACGCAGAAAATCTAGCCAGCTGCTTCAATAATGACTTCCAGTTCAAAGTGAAATTCAAAGAAGCATTTAACCATATTATGAACAAAAATGTTGGTGGCGTGCATATGGCCTGCTATATATGTACAGCGTGCGATAAACTTGTTAGAAGACCACCTACTGGATCTACGGGGCTCCCGGTTACTCAGCAAGGTGTCGTGGATGTTTGTAATCACATTGTTGCTCTATTTTCATACATTTCTGATAAAGATTTGTTTGCCGAAATATATAGAACTCAATTATCGAAAAGGCTTTTGGGAGCTGAAGAACCTCCTAATGAAACTGAAAGGTTGCTTATTAGTACTTTCAAACATGTGTGCGGTCATTCATATTCCAGTAAAATCGAAGGTATGCTTCTTGATGTCTCCAGTGGCATGGGATTCCGAGCGGAGTTCACGGAGTTTTTGAAGACACAAGTTAAGCAGGATCTTGGAATTCATAATACGCCCGACAAACTGAAAAAGTTGATCTATGAAAAGATCGTCATAAGCTCGATACCAGGCAGCAAACCGGTTGATACGAAAATGGATGATACGAAAATGGATGATACGAAAATGGATGATACGAAAATGGATGATACGAAAATGGATGATACGAAAATGGATGATACGAAAATGGATGATATCAAGTTGGATGATATGAATCATATATCAGGGGACGATGTAGATATATCGGTCTTGAGTGATCCTGACAGGTTGTGTTTCACTGTCCAGGTATTAACATCCGGACATTGGCCGCAGACAACAGCTCTGAATGTAAGGATACCAGTTGTCATACAGGTAGCTCAGGGTTACTTTAAGAGTTGGTATAATACTCAGACAGTGCATCGAAAGCTGGTTTGGAATAACTCCATCAGCCAGGCGATTTTGCAGGCGACCTTTGACCGGCATTATTTGATAGTGTGTTCCGCTGCTCAGGCTGGTTTACTTTTGTGTTTTAATGACGGTAAAACGAAGTCTGCTGAGCAATTATCGGATATCTTAGGAATGGATTCGTTGAACACGCGAAAATATTTAAAGTCCCTTTATACAAGGTTCGCCCTGATAGAAAAGGTAGAGGAAGATATATACAGAGTGGCCAAATTTACGTCCCAAATTAGACGATTCAAACTACCTCTACCTATAGATACTGATACCTCTCACAAACCCTCGGTGCAAGAGGATAGAAGCCACAGCATTCAAGCGTGTTTAACACGAATCATGAAAGCGCGGAAAGAATTTCCTCACCAGCAACTCGTCGCCGAATGTGTTAGCCAACTATCAATGTTCCATCCTTCCGTCAAACAAATCAAGGAAAATATTGAAGTACTGATTGAAAAAGATATAATCGCTCGTGACGACAAAGACCCTCAAATATACCTGTACTCGGCATAAAAGCAGTCAAGGACGGTGCCCCCCTAAGGACGGGGTCCTTCTCCAAGGAAGGACGGGGTCCTTCTCCAAGGAAGGACGGGGTCCTTCTCCAAGGAAGGACGGGGTCCTTCTCCAAGGACGGTGCCCTAAAATGTCCTGGAGGTAAGGAGGTTGATGTCACGGTGGCATCATGCCACGACCTGGCTGTTCATTGTCGGCTGGTCATAATAGGTTGATCGGCCCTAATGACACGGAGTCCTAAAATGGAACACATCTCAGCCCTGTCGTTTACACATTGTTGGAAGTGTCGAAAGCTCCGGTTGAGAGAGAGCAATCCCTGGCGGGAAAAAAAACGCTTGTCGGTCCGACAGAGAGAGACAGTCTCGATCTCGGAGTGAATTTTGTCAGGGGGTGAGTCGGGCGGGGTCGAATTTGGTGTGCAAAAAATGCGGGCGAGTCCTGTCTCTGGTCGAAGGTCGGGAAGACGGACGTGGGCCTTGGCACTGGCGAACGGTTGGGGGGGCTGTCCGGATGGGGCGGCTGCCGCACATGAGCACAGGTTACAGAGGATCGCTGCCTATTTTCATAGTCAGCCGTGGTTCGTAAGTTCGTTGGACCGAAGTCTCTGTGTCCGTGAGGCCGTCAACCGCTTTCCGCTGGCGGAGCTAGGGCTAGCCGTGTTCAAGTTGAAAAGTGCGCAGGCGGAGTTGCTACCGCTGGTCCAAAGTGTCGTGAGTCAATTGTCAGATGTCATTGTCCGACGGGTGCACGACCTGTTAGTGCCAGCTGCAACCCTCACGAATTTTCACGGGATTTTCTCTAAGCACTTAAAGACCGCCTGTGGAGATGAATCCGGAGCAATCATCCTCGCCCAAGAACATGGTCTCCTACCTCACGACGATCCGCCAGCGGACCAAGACGAGAATTACCGAAGGAACGACGACCACCGAAGGAACGAAGACTGCTTGAGTGACCGATGGGAAGAGTATCTGTCCGGTATCCCCCTGCCTCGATTTCGCCAGCAGCAGGAGAGGGACTCCTCGCAGTTGCCTCGAACGCTGAAGAAACTAGTGGACGAAGTGGAGCAACAGAAGCGGGAGACGGATCAAGTGGTGTGGGAAATGAGTGGCAGGGTTGGCCCTTTGATCGAGTACGTTGAGCTACCCACAGCTGATGTTCATTTTGCTGGTCGCGGAAGTTCTCCGTTTGCTCTGCGAGCTAGTGTGGGTCAGAGACAGTTGTGGGAAAACCAGCTGTATTCCGTCAATTTCTTCGGGGGGTCAGTTCCGGTGGAGGCGTCGACAGTGAAGCGCGCTATCGAACAGACGCGAAAGATGGAAGCAAAAATGTTTTCAGAGCTCCGTCGGGTGCGGGAAGAGGTTGTGAGTCATGCGGTGTTGTTGAGAGCGGTCGGAATGGCTTTACAGCCGCGGCATTTCGCATCGGCCACGGCTGACGTGCGGTACTGCAGGGCAGCTGTGATTACTTTCCTAAACTCACTAGTCGACGTGCAAGTCGGCGACGCGACGACTAGTCGATTCTTTGGCAGCTTGCCTCAAGTCAACTACGAGTATCTCCGGTGGTTGAGAGGTGCGCAGCAAAAGTTTGGGTCGATACCAAAAGCATTAGCCGCCGCACATCAATGGGTTAGCAACCCATACCACGTATGCGTTGTGAAGTATCTCGATAAAAGTGAACAGTTCATGGCACTCACAACGGAAGAGATTAAACAAATAGATGAAGCCATCGTGATTAGAGGCGACCTTCCAGACACTGTGGAGTTTCCGATAATCTCCGAAAATGACTTGTTCGACAAAGTTCTAGAACCAGGCAAATCTTCGCTTAGCCAGAACAAGAAACCAGCTGTGAAGGCAGCAGCACGGACAAAAACCTCCGCAGGTGGGCCAAAGGGAATTCTCAAGAGGGAAAAGCCAATACCACCCATCACGACCACAAGAACAGAAATTCGTGTAAACAAAGAAGCGAAGCGGACAGCTGCTAGAAATGTGACGACGAGAAGAAACAACTCCACCTCAACTTTGTGCGAACGGCTGAAGCGAATCTTTAATTGAGAGTTTGTGGGAATCAAACATTTGAGAGCAGGCAGGATCCACCCCAAGCAAAAACATTGTATAGAAAACTGACGTTGTGTAGAACATGTCTAAACGTACGGCGCCAGGCCCAGTCTCGAGTTGTCGTAGTCGAAGATGGAGTAATACCTACGCATAAAGACATCTCCGAGAATGATGATCGGTTCCGACGAGTTCGGTAGGTCAAAGGGGGTTATGCCAAGTACACATGGTACACTTGACTTCGTAGAAGTCTGTATGAGGTAGTCATCTGGCGTAAGGCTGAAGCTGGTGTTGTTAATGATGAAGTCCAAGTTTGGAAGATCGACTTTTTTGTCGCATGAAACGAACCGGATAGAGGATACCCATGGTAATTTATAGGCCCCAATGAGGCGAGATATCTTCTCCACGACGCTTATTGGTGCAGCAATCAAACTTGTACCTGAGTCCACAATCGCTCTTGTAGAGTTCTCGACAAACTGTATCAACTCCTGATGACCACCCTCCAAGTCAGCCACGGACGATGAGTCCGATCTTGAATCGGATCTTGAATCGGATCTTGAAGAATCATGGGTTGCCGAAACCGTATCCGTGATGTTCACAGCCATTTGCATCCGCTCTAGCCTTATTGTCCAGTAGTCCTTCGATGCTAGCGGTATCCACGTGATTGCACCGTTGTCCTTGTATCCTCCTATCGACAGTGTTCCGGACTCACCGTCTCTGGTGCCCAAGTGGAAAGCGAATACTGCGTCCTTAATCAATCCTTGCTTCTTCATCGCCGGGATTGGGACGTCCAGGTGACCCACTGATATACTGGACCAACCGAGACCGAAAACGCCGTCAAATTGGGATACATAATAGTTCAGTCCCATACCGCGAGCATCATCAACCCTGCATCAATAACCATGTGCCACACGTGTGTTCAATTGTGCGCGCGTGTGTGCAGATTGCAATACCCGTTCATAATGTGTGAGCGAATGCGGCAGGTGTGCAACGTACACGCCAAAAGTGAAGTTAGTTATGGGCATCGGCCCGATGTAAACACTATCATTCGCCAGTTCTCCTTTCACGGATCCTGAGCCGTATTTGATTTCAAATTTTTTGTCCGTGGGTAAGTAAGTATTGGACTTGTCTGGGTCGAATGTATCGTGTCCTAAACACGTCCAAAGGCAGTCGCTGTCCGGAACCCACAAGTTGCTGGACCCTGTGTCGAATATGACTTTGAGATTTTGCGGCACAGGTGAGCCGATGCCGACCACCCCATAGTACTGTGTGTTCTCGAAGTCGTAGATCGGCTTGTTGAAACTACCTCCTTCGTCCTCGTAGCCGTCCTCGCTCTCGTACTCGTCCACATCGCCGTTTTCAACCCAATCACCCATGAAAGGTCGGTCAAGGAGGAACCCGCCTGCATTGTACAACCGGCACTGCATGCTAAGGCAACCCATGGAGTGGTGGAACCATTCATCCTGCTGCTGATAGGTTCCCACTTGGTTCAACAACGCTTTGTCACTTCGATGCTTCCTAATCGGTATCTCAATCGTCGTCTTTGTTGCACTTCTAACCTTTCCCACCTGTTTTGCTATCAGTTCATCCGCTCTTGAAGTTACCCACGTTCTGGACAAATGTCGGCCTCCCCATAGCGCAACCACCGTCGCCGCACTACCTAGGTATATACATCTTCTACGATATCTTTTCGAGGGGGCCGAACTACAACTACCTAACAAGTTGTCCGTAATCATTGATTGACCAAACAGGCAGCGGCAAATGGTCCGTAATATCACACGCCCTTGGTAAAGAAGGAAGCCACCGCTATACACCACTCACAGTAGAAGTGCACCGAGTTTGAAAAATACAGGCGGGCGACGCCCTGTCCTGGCGAGTTGGCTGTGGTTGAGGCCCGGAGGCGAAGACCTACAATTGCCAGGAGTTAGCAATCAGGGGCGGCGGTGAGCTGGGGCGACATGGCCGGTGGGTGTGAAACTGTGACCGGGGGTGGAGCGCGTTTCCCGCCGAGCAAGAGACGTCGGTGATAGGGGCGTGTGCTCCACGCGAATCACTATGTTGGAGTAGAGTGCGGACCCAGGCTGTGCGGGTCAAGAGGGAGAGCGGCACGGGTGAAAACAAGCCGAAAGGCAAAAGGACAGAAGCGAAAGGATCGACGGCCTCAAGTCATCGCTGTGTAGAGACCGAAGAGGATGACAGCTATTGGATATCCGCTGTGCAGAGACGTGAATGGAAGAGAAACCGTGGCGGACGATGTCGGGAGGAGTGGCAGGATGGAGC
>NW_011645801.1:14424-15866 GCF_000223845.1 Gregarina niphandrodes | reverse complement strand
TCGTCGCCGCGCATGATCTCTCCCGTAAGATTGACTCCTCAATTACTTAGTTATGGTTTTAGATGCGTGGTCAACGGTTGTGGCCCGGCTTGGGTCCCTCGAGGACCGGGTGAGCCGGGTGGAGGCGGACCTTGCGGCGGTGAGAGGAGAGCTCACCGGTGTGAGAGGAGAGCTCACCGCCGTGAGGGAGGAGTCCCGGCGGAGGGACGACCGCCTGGACGACCGCCTCACCCGGATGGGCGGTCAAATTTCCGAGGTGATCGCACTCCTCACCCGGCAAAACAACCACAACAATAATAGTTAATTAGCAACAGAAGGCGGAGGGAAGACCTTGTGAGTTGTGACCAAGATATGTATAAAATTTTTCTTTGAGGTCGTTACGCCCCTGGGCGGAATCCGGATCACCACGACGATATCTCCTGGTTGTAGGTCGGTGGATGGGTCTTCCTCTAACAGCCGGTCTCTGGGGAGAGACTCGGCCATTCGCTCTCGGAGCACCTGTTGTTGCACTTGCTTGCGTTCTTGTTCCGAGCTCAGCGGGGTCATGTCCTGCATTTTGTCCAGGATGGGGAGTTTGCCGAAGACTGCCTCGTACGAGGACGTGTTTATCGCGGAGTGGGGCGTTACGTTGTGCGGGCGAGTGGCTGCATCTACCGTTAGTTCTATGTCTCTGATGCTTTCTTGCCGTGGGGCCTTGAGTACGTTGTGTAGTTCTTGGTGAGAGACTTCGTTGATGCCTTTTGCTTGCGGTCGGTACTGCGCGGCGGTCAGGTGCTTACATCCTAGCTGGTACGTTGCCTTGGCGCGGAAGGTTTTTCGGAAGCTGTTGCCGTTGTCCGTCAGTACCATTCCCGGGGGCCCGAACGGGACTACCCAGTGCCGATAGAAGGTCCTGAAGGTCTGCATGGCATCCAACGTTGAAATGATTTTGGCCATCATATATCGGGTCGCGTGGTCTATGATGACGAGGATATACCAGTCGGCGCCTCCCGCGTGTATTGACCCTCTTGCGCGTCTTGCCGGCTCCCAGGTGGCCGCTCGGACCGAAGTGGAATGCGATGACCAGCCGTGTGCGCAACTGGCGGAACGTAGGTCTTCTTTGTCCTGATGGATCCACCACAGGCTGTTGTAGTGGAGACCTCGCAGGTTTGGGTTCCCCTTCTCGGCATATGCTTTGACGAAGTCTTCCTTTGTCGGGGGTGCAGGGAGGTTGAGCAGTCGGGGTGCCCACACAGCTGCGATCTTCAGTGATATCCGGTCCAATAGTGCGTCGTCTCCTTCGTCGTCGCCGGCGCATCTACTGAGCCAGTCGGCTATGTTGTTGGACTCGCCGGACATGAATTCGATGGTGAAGTCGCTTAGTGCGAGTGCCCATCTGAAGACCTTGCCCTTGTCCACGCTGGTGACGTAGGTTGTTGTGGTCTGTCCTGACCGTGAAGTGC
>NW_011645801.1:11227-14209 GCF_000223845.1 Gregarina niphandrodes | reverse complement strand
CGAGAAGCTGACGTAGTCTCGCCACTTCTCGATGGCCCGTTTGACCGCGAACAATTCCCGTTCTCTCGTGTCCCAGCGCGACTCCGTGCGGTTGAACTTCTTGCTGGCAAACTCGATGGGTACTGCGGCGTTTCCTTACACCTATTTGAGTACAACCCCGACCACTAACTCGGACGAGTCGGTCTCTACGATGTACTTGCCATTGTCGGTGGGGGCATGCAGCGTGACGGTGTTCTGGACGGCGTGTCGGAGCTGGTCGTAGCCGTTCTCGTGCACGTCTCGCCGCTCGTAGGTCTTGTCCTTCTTCAGCAGGTCGAATAACGGCGCCGTGATGTGTGAGAACTCGGGGATGAAGGGTCTCAGGTAGCCGCACATCCCTAGGAAGCTTTGTAGCTCCTTCTTCCTGTTGGGGGCTGTGCGTTGACGATTGCTCGAGGATTCTTCTCCTGGACCTTTATGCCCGTCTGGCCGACGACGTGCCCGAGGTACTTTACTTCGTCCTTGAACCATTCGCTCTTGTCCAGGCGCAAGTAGAAACCGGTCTTCCTGCACTGTTCCAGTAAGAGCTTAACCCGCTGCGGTGCGCTGTCGAAGTCCTGTCCACAAATGACGATGTCGTCAATGTAGCAGAACGCATTTTCTCCTAGCAGCGGTGCGAAGCAGGAATCGATTGAGCGTTGGAACTCAGCGGGCGAGTTTTTATGCCGGATGGACTCGAAAAGGCCAATCGGAGTTATAAAGGCGGTGAGCGCCTTGCACCCCTCCTTGATTGGCACGTTCCAGAACCCTGAGTTCATGTCTAGCGTGCAGCAGTGGTATCTCTGTCCGGCCGCCCGTCGCAGGTGGTCCCAGGTGCGTGGAACGGGGTAGGAATCCGCGACCATGACGGACCTCCATTCCCCGGTCTTCTTCTTTATGAAGTGAGGAGCGGCAGCCCACTCGCTCTTGAAGAGTCGGATGACTCCTAGCTCCAGTAGCTTCGCGACCTGCTGCGGCGGGCCATCGTATTTACTGCACGCTTGACATGTCGTGAGATTTTAATGCGATATCTCCGAGGATCAAGAACTCACCGGCCGATTTTAGCGCGCGATGGACGCGCCTTTCAAGGAGGTGCTGGACAGTAGCACGCTCTATTACATTGACGATATTGTCGTAGCGATGGACGACGAAGCCGGGATGCTAGAGAGGATAGAAAAGATCTTGCGGTTATGCAGGGCGAGAGGATCGTAGTGTGAAGTGATGCGCTGTTAAAGATTAGTTATTGTCTAAAAAGTGTGTGCGCACACATTTCGCATAGCATGTTCCACATCATGCCACCCTTCAAATTTAGATACCACCAGTACATCTCTTTTGCGTTTGTGGGGCCGGTTAAGTGAAGGAGGCGTTCTCAATTTAGCTAACCTTGGTGGCGTTGTGCTGCGAAGCCGGACCCATCGTTTATTACCCTCGAACAGAGCGTCATGGTCTTCACTGATTCGTTGTGTCGAGCCCGGCTCATCCCGGTCATTATCCGAATCAGTTCGGTAATCGCACTCGACTTCGGTTCGGTTCTTTCTCCGAGCCCCCATCTCATGTATGCTCGTGTGCTCGTGTTTGTGCTCAACCCGTGTTTCACTTACCTCCGGTGTATTTGAATCGCTGCGTCGTAGTGCTGTCCATTGTGAATCCGTGATCTGAGCAGGTTCTTCATCCGTCATTCCTTCTCTATGAGATTCCTCTCTCACGATAGCGTTTACATCGACCGCGGGCAATATGTGTATCTGCTTGAAGGAACGGTGTATTTCCTTTCCTTGGTAGGAGAGGGTAACCATACTCCGTTCAGCATCCACGGACACGATTGGTAAAGGTTCCGTATAAGGTGTGTCCATTTTGGAGTCAACCTAGCGCAAGCCATCATACCAATTTTCGGTTCTACATGAACATGCTTCAATTTGCTATCCAATTCGTCCTGGACCTGTCGCGCGTGATCTGCCGCTCGCTGCCGTATCAATGCCCCACGTTCCTTTCTTTCCCGCAAGTCTTCTAACAGCTCGATTGTAATGCTGGGTTCCTCCACCGGTTTCGCAAAGAGGACTTCTGCGGGTGACGCACCTAGCGTTTTGTGGTATGTGTAGTTGTACGCTTGCACGTACAACCTTAAATCGTCTATCCAAGTTGCACCAAGTCCTTCAGGGTTTCTAAAGTAACGGTTTAAGTATCGGTTGATAGTCTCCACACGGGCTCTCGCAATTGGATGATAGGGTGCATTTTCCCAATGATTGGCGTGGCTCTTTCACACGGATTTTTGGCGTGAAAGATTGCTTGTGAACTGAAGGCCATTGTCACTAATGATTCTTTCGGGAATCCCGAAGACAGTGAGCCATCGTCTGCATAGAATAGGTGAAGACCATGAGGGCTGTGGAAATCCGACAGTGTGACTTGTCGCAGATCATAGGGGACAAAACAACGTCTCCCTTCCCAATAACATCCTTGTCTTCTGTCCAGTATGTTTTTTTCAATTAGTTCCGCGGCTTCCCGATCCTCCTTTGATCCTTCCCTAATTCTCTCAAAGTCCAGGCTGCTGTAACGATGGATTCGCGTACCAGTGGGGAGAGCAATATACGGATGTGACAATTCCTCCACTACATCAGAGATAACGTCGGAGTTAGCCGATCGGCTGAGATAATCAGCCACCTGATTATCCGATCCTTTTCTGTAAATTATTCTTGCCTCAAATTCGTCCAACGTCGAATTCCACCGGGCGATTCGGCCCTTCTCACAGTGCTTCATCCATTGGAGAGATTCATGGTCGGTTCTTATAGTAAGTGATCGTCCAAGCAGCAGTTCACGAAAATGACGGAGCGCCCACACAACTGCAAAAGCTTCCAGTTCCCTTACGGGCCATCTGCTCTCCTGTTTAGTAAAAGCATGCGATGCATACGCTAAAGGTAACAACTCAATCTCCCGCTGAATATATAGACATGCGCCAATCCCTTTGGCACG
>NW_011645801.1:5652-10769 GCF_000223845.1 Gregarina niphandrodes | reverse complement strand
CCGATGTGCTATTGCAAGGCAGCGTGATGATTCTTGGCGGTAATTTTGGCAAGCGAATGTCACTTGCATGCCCCATTCGAGCAATTCTGGTCTACCGATAAGTACAGGTACAGGGAGACTGGGAGTGACCCAGGCAAAGATCTGCACCGTTTCTACGAGGTGAGGTAGAGATACCTCAAGGATTGTATACCCAGAGATGGGCAGAGGCTTTCCGTTGGCCCCGTAAATCGCTTGCGTCCGGTGCGGCTGACGAATGAATGGGGCCTCTGTAAGACGCACTAAGTTCACGTCTGCACCAGTATCAATAAGTGCTTTCCCTGCATTCGTTATTATCTTCGGGAGCGGACTCTTCATTGCGAAAATATTTGACTGTCACGGCCTTTGAGGTTGCTTTTTGCAGGAAGCACATCTCGTCCGTATGCCGGCCAGGTCCGTTAATGGTGCATTTCATTGTTGGGCGTACGAAAGAGGATCTCTTGTCCCCTAGAACAGACGGTTGGTGGAAGGTTGCCTGCCCGCGCCCTTTAATTCCCGCTATGCCTTTATCCTCATTGTCTCCCTTTCCTGTAGTACCAAGGCCTAGTGCTTCCAATCGTTGGATAAATTCCTCGACTTCGTCGATATGACAAAGCAATGCTCGTATCTCCCGAGGTAATCTGGCGCAGTATCGGTACAACATTAGTTTCAAGAACGGTTGCACAGGATAACCTTGTCTCTCGCAAATGATCATAATCGTTTTATTGACCCGTTTTAGCTCTTTAGCGGCATTCATACAGTCAATGGTCGTGATTTTGTTTGGTTTCTCTAGTACTAGATACAATGCACGAGATTTCGGGTATTGTCGATCCATGTAGGTTTTATGGGCCTCTGCGATCGTTTCAGCTTGAGAAAGGCCATAAATTTTGACGAGTTTCTTCAGGAGTATGTCCGGTGTGGTGCTGGTTTTGAATAACGCCTCTGCTAACCATTCATCCGTCTCCAATTCCGTCTCCGGTAATGGTGGTAGTGATATGTTGTTACTCATCGTTTCCGAAAGGATGTTCGTATTAGTCGATGTTCTGTTAGTGGCCGATGCAATTTCCTTGGTTAGCGCTGCCATGATCTTCTGATTTTCTTGTAGCATTGTGGCCATGAGAGTGAGAAGTTCTTGATTTGTAGCTGTCGCCATAATGTGAAGTGATGCGCTGTTAAAGATTAGTTATTGTCTAAAAAGTGTGTGCGCACACATTTCGCATAGCATGTTCCACATCAGATCGATGCTGTCAAGAACGCTGAGGTCCCTAGCGAGAAGCGCATCTCATCCCGAGATTTGCCGACCACACGGCGCCTTTGTTTGACCTGCTGAAGAAGGGGACTGTGTTTGCTTGGGGACCTAGACACCACAACGGGCCACAACTCATTAGTGCGTCGGTGTTTTCCACGTGCGGGTACCATCGTTGCGGTTCAACGTTGCTCGTGATCACGAATTTTGTGGCAAGTAGGTCCGTCATTGATCCTTTAATTGGAACTTTGATTGGATTCTCACTTAGCCATCTGAGCATATCACAATACTTCTCGGTGCCGTAGAAGTCATCAAAGATGACAAGGTCTTGACCGAAGTACCCGTCCCACCAATTTCCGGTGGGTTTGACGTAGAAGTTATCGCGTATGGAGCGGGCGGTGTGTGATTTTCCCGTGCCTGGGGGGCCCCATAGGACTATCACCTGGGGTTTTGGCCGAACGAATGACACTTTTTTTAGTTGTTTGTTGTACGCCGTCACTGCTGCGTGGTGTTTTAGCATCCACTCTGGCTCTTCCTCCCATAATTGTGCAATACTAATTTATTGCCACCAGCCTTTGGGTCTTGCGCATTCTGGTTTTTGGCCATCTTCGACGGGGGTTCCGACGCGTGTTTCTTCTTTGCTGCAGTAAGCGATTGATGCCGTGATGTCGTGGCATGTGTTTCACTCGGAACATAAACTTTATCCATGTATATTGTATCGGTAATTCGGCGCATGAGTGCATCAGTGTTTTCCACGTGTGGGTACCATCTTTGTGGCTCTACGTTGCTTGTAATGACGAATTTTGTGGCCAGTAGATCCGTCATGGATCCTTTGATTGGGACCTTTATCGGGTTCTCACTGAGCCATCTCAGCATGTCGCAGTACTTTTCTGTACCGTAGAAATCGTCAAAGATGACTAGGTCTTGGCCATAGTACCCATCCCACCAGTTGCCGGTGGGTTTCACGTAGAAATTGTCACATATTGCGCGCGCTGTGTGGGATTTACCGGTTCCCGGTGGTCCCCATAGGACTATGACTTGTGGTTTGGGCCGCACGAAGGATACTTTTTTTATCTGTTTGTGGTATGCCGTTACGGCTGCGTGATGTCGGAGCATCCAGTCCGGTTCTTCTTCCCAAAGTTGCGCGATACTAATTTGTTGCCACCAGCCTTTAGGTCTTGCGCATTCTGGTTTAATTGCGTCTTCGAAAGTGGTTCCGACCCGTGTGTCCTCTTTGCTGCAGTATGCTATGGACGCTGTTATGTCGTGACAGACTTCTACGTGGGTCATGCCACCGAATTCGCGTCTTACTGAGTCGAAGGAGCGCGGGTTTGTGAAGTACACGAATCCTTGGTAGTGGAGGCGTCCTGTGGAGGGGCACATCTCTTGCTGGTATATGATGTACTTGTATGTGGCGGGCACGGGACATTGTCGCCTATTCTGTTCGTCCATTGAATCGACCATACAAAGCTTCCAACCACCTGGAGCAATACCAGACACACGACACACTAGTAGGTATAATAACACCAAAGGCGAACTAACAAATAAATAAAAAGTGTGTGTATACAAACACGCGCAATAAAATATAATCGACAACACAACCAGCAGCGCTCCAGAGCATTCGTTTTCACGTCATATGCCGAACACTGTCCCATCCCAGCAACATACAAATATTACATCTACCAGCAAGAGATGTGCCCCACCACTGGACGTCTACATTACCAGGGCTTCATCTACTTCACAAACTCACGCAGCTTTGATTCGGTCAGACGCGAATTCGGCGGGCTCACCCATGTTGAAACATGCCACGACATCACGGCATCAATCGCTTACTGCAGCAAAGAAGAAACACGCGTCGGAACCCCCGTCGAAGATGGCCAAAAGCCAGAATGCGCACGTCCGAAAGGCTGGTGGCAGCAAATAAGCATTGCACAACTATGGGAAGAGGAGCCGGACTGGATGCTTAAACAACATGGAGCCGTTACGGCGTACCACAAGCAACCTAAAAAAGTATCCTTTGTTCGCCCGAAACCGCAAGTGATAGTCCTGTGGGGACCGCCAGGCACCGGCAAATCTCACACTGCACGCTCAACCCGCGATAATTACTACGTCAAGCCAACCGGAAACTGGTGGGATGGCTTTGGTCAGGACCTCGTCATCTTCGACGACTTTTACGGTACTGAAAAGTACTGCGATATGCTAAGATGGCTTAGCGAGAACCCAATTAAGGTCCCAATAAAAGGATCGATGACTGATTTGCTAGCCACAAAATTCGTTATCACCAGCAATGTCGAACCACAACGTTGGTACCCGCCTGGACGACCGCCTCACCCGGATGGGCGGTCAAATTTCCGAGGTGATCGCCCTCCTCACCCGGCAAAACAACCATCAAAACAACAATAGTTAATTAGCAACAGAACCGATCGCTCAAAAAAACCATTACAGGGGGACTCCGGTTGAGGGAAGATGGGTTGGGGGGCCGGGGCATCGCTGTTGTCGTTGTTTTCGGGTTCGGCATCGTTGTTGACGGCCGTGATGTCCAGTAGGTGTCCTCACTGACCGTCTCACTCGGATGAGCGACAACCTCGCAGGCAAAATTTCTGCGGTGATCGCCCTCCTCATCCAAAACAATAACCGCTAGTTAGTCCGTTAACAGAATAAAGAGACGTAGTCCGTGGCTGAAAAACCACGAGATGTAGGCTCCAAAAAAAAGAACCAGAGGGATAGACTCGGCCATTCGCTCTCGGAGCATTTGTTGTTGCGCTTGCTTGCGTTCTTGTTCCGAGCTCAGCGGGGTCATGTCCTGCATTTTGTCCAGGATGGGGAGTTTGCCGAAGACGTGCGGGGACGTGTTTATCGCGGAGTGGGGCGTTACGTTGTGCAGGCGAGTGGCTGCATCTACCGTTAGTTCTATGTCTCTGATGCCTTCTTGCCATAGGGCCTTGAGGACGTTGTGTAGTTCTTGGTGAGAGGCTTCGTTGATGCCGTTTGCTTGCGGTCGGTACGGCGCGGCGGTCAGGCGCTTAAATCCTAGTTGGTACGTTGCCTTGGCGCGGAAGGTTTCTCGGAAGCTGTTGCCGTTCTCCGTCAGTACTATTCGCGGGGGCCCGAACGGGACTACCCAGTGCCGATAGAAGGTCTGGAAGGTCTGCATGGCATCCAACGTTGAAACGATTTTGGCCATCATATATCGGGTCGCGTGGTCTATGATGACGAGGATATTCCAGTCGGCGCCTCCCGCGTGTATTGGTCCCACGTGGTCGAGTGATACGACGCCCATGGCGGCGGCCTTTCCCAGCGTTCCTGCCGGTAGTCCTTGCTGGTGCACCGGTGGTGTCTTGAGTCTCGCGCAGATGAGGCACTCTCTGATCATTTTTTCGATGTCCTGGGCGCAGCTGGGCGCAGCTGGGCCAGTAGTATAGGGCTTGGACCCTGTTGCGCGTCTTGCCGACTCCCAGGTGGCCGCTCGGACCGAAGTGCAATGCGATGACCAGCCGTGTGCGCAACTGGCGGAACGTAGGTCTTCTTTGTCCTGATGGATCCACCAGAGGCTGTTGTAGTGGAGACCTCGCAGGTTTGGGTTCCCCTTCTCGGCATATGCTTTGACGAAGTCTTCCTTTGTCGGTGGTGCAGGGAGGTTGAGCAGTCGGGGCACCACACAGCTGCGATCGTCAGTGATATCCGGTCCAATAGTGCGTCGTCTCCTTCGTCGTCGCCGGCGCATCTGCTGAGCCAGTCGGCTGTGTTGTTGGACTCGCCGGAGATGAATTCGATGGTGAAGTCGCTTAGTGCGAGTGCCCATTTGAAGACCCTGCCCTTGTCCACCGCTGGTGAGTTGCCGTAGGTTGTTGTGGTC
>NW_011645801.1:0-5346 GCF_000223845.1 Gregarina niphandrodes | reverse complement strand
AACCCCGACCACTAACTCGGACGAGTCGGTCTCTATGATGTACTTGCCATTGTCGGTGGGGGCATGCAGCGTGACGGTGTTCTGGACGGCGTGTCGGAGCTGGTCGTAGCCGTTCTCGTGCACGTCTCGCGGCTCGTAGGTCTTGTCCTTCTTCAGCAGGTCGAATAACGGCGCCGTGATGTGTGAGAACTCGGGGATGAAGGGTCTCAGGTAGCCGCACATCCCTAGGAAGCTTTGTAGCTCCTTCTTCCTGTTGGGGGCTGTGCGTTGACGATTGCTCGAGGATTCTTCTCCTGGACCTTTATGCCCGTCTGGCCGACGACGTGCCCGAGGTGCTTTACTTCGTCCTTGAACCATTCGCTCGTGTCCAGGCGCAAGTAGAAACCGGTCCTCCTGCACTGTTCCAGGAAGAGCTTAACCCGTTGCTGTCGAAGTCCTGTCCACAAATGACGATGTCGTCAATGTAGCAGAACGCATTTTCTCCTAGTAGGAATCGATTGCCTCCATTCCCCGGCCTTCTTCTTTATGAAGTGAGGAGCGGCAGCCCACTCGCTCTTGGAGGGTCGGATGACTCCTAGCTCCAGTAGCTTCGCGACCTGCTGCGGCGGGCCATCGTATTTACTGCACGCTTGACATGTCGTCAGATTTCAATGCGACATCTCCGAGGATCAAGAACTCACCGGCCGATTTTAGCGCGCTATGGACGCGTCTTTCAAGGAGGTGCTGGACAGTAGCACGCTCTGTTACATTGACGATATTGTCGTAGCGATGGACGACGAAGCGGGGATGCTAGAGAGGATAGAAAACATCTTGCGGTTATGCAGGGCGAGAGGATCGATGCTGTCAAGAACGCTGAGGTCCCTAGCGACAAGCGCGGCCTGCAGAGTTTCCTTGGACTAGTTGGTCACTTGAGGCCTTTCATCCCGAGATTTGCCGACTACACGGCGCCTTTGTTTGACCTGCTGAAGAAGGGGACTGTGTTTGCTTGGGGGCCTGGACAAGCTGACGCCTTCAAGGCGCCGAAGGAGGCAGGAGTCGAGGCGGCGTTACTATACACACCAGAGCCTGGCCAGCCCTATATCATTGAGACGGATGCGTCGGAGTCAAGGGGGACGTGAGGTGCCTCTGGAGTTTGTGTCCAAGAAGTTTACCGCTGCCGAATGTAAGTAGACACCCGTGAAAGAGAGCTCTTTGCTGTCAAGTGGGCTATAGACAGGTGGACGGACTACGTCACTCTTGCTCATTTCACTGTGAAGACCGATCATGCTAATCTCCGCTACCTGACAGGTGTGGACAAAGGGAAGGTGTTTCAGTGGACCTCGGCGCTCAGCCGGTTCGACTTCACCCTCGAGTTCGTGTCCGGAGAGAGAAACTGCATGGCGGACTGCTTGTCGCGCTACGCCGCAGGAGCGCGGACGATGACGCGCTTGTGGAACAGATGGCCCTTGGGGGCACGGTGCGCATATGGGGGCACTAGCTCACGCGAACCGGCCGACGGAGGAATGCGTACCAGAGTTATCTCGTTGTTTCACTCTGGGTCGAGCGGTCACATGGGCGGGTTCAATACCAGCAAACGAGTGATGAGCCTATACTACTGGCCGGGCTTGGCTGCGGACGTAGCGCAGACGGTTAAGGACTGCCTCGTGTCTGCACGCGAACGCCGTCGAGCTCCGATTACCCATCCCGTGCCGGGAGGCAACCTTGATGCTGCTGTTGCTTTGGATTTAGTGTCGCTGGACCACGTTGGACCTCTCAATCTCGGCCGTCAGAACTGGTGGATACTGGTGGCTGTGGATCACGCCACGCGGTATCTGGGGGCGTGGATCACAAGCCTAGTGGCAGCACGGCAGATGGTCAAGATATTCTACCGAGGCTGGGTGGTGCCTTTCGGAATTCCACGCATCGTACTTAGACAACGGGACGAGTTTCAAAGGAGTATTTCGCGGTGTAGTGACCAAATGGTTAGGGTCGCAGCACCTGACAACAGCTACATACAGACCGCAGGGGAACGGCATAAACGAAGCTTCTCACCAGGAGCTCCGATCCGGGCTCTGCGCGCTATGGCAGGAGAGGCAAAGGAATCTATTACACATGGTAGCTGCGGTTGTCAGGGCTCATAACACAACTCCTCACATCAGTTCTGGGGTGAGCCCGTACGAGGCGCTCTACGGACGCGCATCGTTGTGCACGCAGTTTCAGAAGTTGGCCGGGACGCCCGACGAGGAGACGCGGCAGCGAAACCGCGCGGCGTTCGTGGAGAAACGTCTGCGTGTCATGATGCTCAAGGACCGACCGCTGGAGACTGTGGGAGCCGTGGAGCTGCGCGTTGGGGACATCGTAGTCGTGGCAATGAAGCCAGGGCCGCAGGCAGGAGCGCGAGGAGGACCGGTAGCTCCCACGTGGGTTCCGGCTAGGTGGTCGTTACCCATGCGGGTTGCGGAGGTTACGCGAAAGCAGGTCAGCGCCGAGAGGTGCGACGCCCACAAGGACCAGGTACGGATGTTCGCGGTGAGCAAGGACCCGCTGCATCGCTGGCTCACGGAACAGTACGTGGAGGAGCAGAGAAACCTGGAGTAGGACAAGGAAGACAGTCGCAAACGACAACGGCAGGGTGCCATTCCAGACGAGGAGCGGCGCATCTTTACTAAACTTCTGCCTCCCTTCACTTAGCGAGCCGTGGGGGCGTGCTGAGCCGGCAAAGACGTAAACGGCTCGCCTCGTTAGGTCGCACCCAGGGCGGGGTTTTTAAAGAACAGGGACGACACGATTACGACCGCCGAGTATGATATGAGCAACAGCAGGGAGAGTTCAAGCTCGAGGGTCTCAGACGGGAGCACCTCCAACGAGCGAGACCGGATGCATCCATCACGAGGACAACAGAGTCACAGCCAGCTCAGCAGGTAAAAGCTTGAGCTGTGAGCCATCAGGGTTAACGACCGGGACCTGTCTGCCGGCCTTCGTAGAGTTTGGACGGCACGCAGCCCCACAACCAGCTGCTGATTCTGGAAGCATAACTCCGACTCAACGGGGCACCAAAACGCCGGGCCCTAGCAGTAAGTCCTGACGGAACATGGTTTACGACCAGCATCAAAGATTACTCGCTGTGTTGGGATGACAAAGTTCGGGATTCTGCTGCGTGTTAGTCAACGCACCCGATGCTATGTCCCAAAAAAATCACGAAAGGCGTGATAAATCCTGGCGTCTTTCGGCCAAGTGAGCCACCATCCTCATTCCCAGGCCAATTAATCATCCTTAACGAAAATACCCAGTATGGCGCCGAAAAGAAAAGAAATGAGTAAGTGGTTGTTGCTGTCGGGGTATGTTGCACCTTTTCCGTGTGTGCCAAGACGCACACACCGCACCCTAGTATGCTTGTTCCCGTTGTTGTCGTGTTTTTGGAAGAGGACCCCATGGAGGATTTCCCGCCCCCCCCACCGCCAGGACCTCCCCCACCGCCACCAGGACCCCCCCAACCCCCTCCCGGACCCCCCCAACCCCCTGCCGGACCACAGCCGCCCTCGCCGCCCACCTCACCGCTGGGGCATCGCTTGAGGGCCGTGGGTGGTGTTGTGATGGACATGTTCCGTCACGGCAATGCCCCCGCGAGCCCTCACCAGTCCCGGCGAGTGGGGTCTGCCTTCGTCGCCGCGCATGATCTCTCCCGTAAGATTGACTCCTCAATTACTTAGTTATGGTTTTAGATGCGCGGTCGACGGTTGTGGCCCGGCTTGGGTCCCTCGAGGACCGGGTGAGCCGGGTGGAGGCGGACCTTGCGGCGGTGAGAGGAGAGCTCACCGCCGTGAGGGAGGAGTCCCGGCGGAGGGACGAAGAATCCCGGCGGAGGGACGACCGCCTGGACGACCGCCTCACCCGGATGGGCGAGAACCTCACAGGCCAAATTTCCGAGGTGATCGCCCTCCTCACCCGGCAAAACAACCACAACAATAGTAGCTAATTAGCAACAGAACCGATCGCTCAAAAAAACCATTACAGGGGGGCCTCGGTTGAGGGAAGGTGGGTTGGGGGGCCGGGGCATCGCTATTGTCGTTGTTTTCGGTTTCGGCGTCGTTGTTGATGGCCGTGACGCCCAGTAGGTGTCCTCACCGACCGTCTCACTCGGATGAGCGACAACCTCGCAGGCCAAATTTCTGCGGTGATCGCCCTCCTCATCCAAAACAATAACCGCTAGTTAGTCCGTTAACAGAATAAAGAGACGTAGTCCGTGGCTGAAAAACCACGAGATGTAGGCTCTAAAAAAACCATTACAGAGGGATAGACTCGGCCATTCGCTCTCGGAGCATTTGTTGTTGCACTTGCTTGCGTTCTTGTTCCGAGCTCAGCGGGGTCATGTCCTGCATTTTGTCCAGGATGGGGAGGGTGGGGAGTTTGCCGAAGACTGCGTCGTGCGGGGGCGTGTTTGTCGCGGAGTGGGGCGTTACGTTGTGCAGGCGAGTGGCTGCATCTACCGTTAGTTCTATGTCTCTGATGCCTTCTTGCCATAGGGCCTTGAGTACGTTGTGTAGTTCTTGGTGAGAGGCTTCGTTGATGCCTTTTGCTTGCGGTCGGTACTGCTCGGCGGTCAGGTGCTTACATCCTAGCTGGTACGTTGCCTTGGCGCGGAAGGTTTCTCGGAAGCTGTTGCCTTTTGGCCATCATATATCGGGTTGTGTGGTCTATGATGACGAGGATATTCCAGTCGGCGCCTCCCGCGTGTATTGGTCCCCCGTGGTCGAGTGATACGACGCCCATGGCGGCGGTCTTTCCCAGCGTCCCTGCCGGTAGTCCTTGCTGGTACACCGGTGGTGTCTTGAGTCTCGCGCAGATGAGGCACTCTCTGATCATTTTTTCGATGTCCTGGGCGCAGCTGGGCCAGTAGTGTAGGGCTTGGACCCTCTTGCGCGTCTTGCCGGCTCCCAGGTGGCCGCTCGGACCGAAGTGTAATGCGATGACCAGCCGTGTGCGCAACTGGCGGAACGTAGGTCTTCTTTGTCCTGATGGATCCACCGTAGGCTGTTGTAGTGGAGACCTTGCAGGTTTGGGTTCCCCTTCTCGGCATATGCTTTGACGAAGTCTTCCTTTGTCGGGGGTGCAGGGAGGTTGAGCAGTCGGGGTGCCCACACAGCTGCGATCTTCAGTGATATCCGGTCCAATAGTGCGCCGTCTCCTTCGTCGTCGCCGGCGCATCCACTGAGCCAGTCGGCTATGTTGTTGGACTCGCCGGAGATGAATTCGATGGTGAAGTCGCTTAGTGCGAGTGCCCATCTGAAGACCTTGCCCTTGTCCACGCTGGTGAGGTACCGTAGGTTGTTGTGGTCTGTCCTGACCGTGAAGTGCGAGAAGCTGACG
>NW_011645800.1:161868-166519 GCF_000223845.1 Gregarina niphandrodes | reverse complement strand
TGATTGTTTCAACCGCCCCGCAGTTGGCAGGTCCAGCAACCGTACTTGAATCAGTAATCATGCAGGTAGCCTGACATCCGCACCCAGGATGGGAGCAACTTTGCTGGGCCGTAGAAGCGAATGAGCACACAGCATTGCTATTCGATGAACAGCTTTCAAAATCTGACGCGGTTAACCCTCTGCAACTGAAGTCCTTTCCGCTGAACTGAAAGCCGAAACAGGTCTTGTTCCTTTGACAAATCGTCTGACAGTCTTGCGGAGAGGCGGCCCTACCGAAGGTCAACGATGCGACCCCTTCAAATTTAGCAGGAACAAAACAATCAGAGGCTGTGGGAGTTTGCCCCTGTACCATTCCACGGTAGTAGCCGCGCACGCAGTGCTTCTCTTTACAATTATCCAAACATGTTTCGTTGGTAGATCCGCCTTTCGTTGACACACAATTCCCGGTATCATTATTCAAATGGATACAGAGGTCATCGCCGGCGGCAGGCAGATCACTCTGCACGAAACCAAGCAGTGCCAACGACCTTCCAACGAGGGACAACATAAAAAATACACTGAATCTTAGTCCTAAATCTTAGTAAACCAAACTACACACTAATTACTATAAAGAACGACAGTCTCTACAAACGCTGAAGAACGACTGTCTCTACTAGCCAGTCTTGCAGATTAAAAGAATGGAGTGTAGAATTTGCATTGACTATAGGATGCTGAACAAGGAAAAGACTCTGAATGCCTATTCGATCCCGGTGATGGGGGAGCGGCCACATTTGGCTGCTGGTCACAGGTGCTGCGTGTGCCTGGATTGTAATGATGACTTCTGGACAATACACGGCGTTTGTGTCTCATAGAGGCGTACCCGAGCACACCGGGATGCCGCTTGGTGCAAAGAATTCGGCCATACTCTTGCGGCAGGTTATGGATCGGGTATTTGAAGAGACATATGCCGGTGTTTGTAGGCAAGATTGTTGGTATGGCAGGCATGTGAAGAATGTGGACGAATTCGGCAGCAAGGAATTGGACGAATGTCAACAGAGGTGGGACACACGAGAAAGGGAGCTGTATGCTACCCGTTATTCACGGAAAGGTGACAAGACTACTTGTGTGTGCTCCTTTTACGAAAAAGGCTGATCACCAGAACTTACTTTAGTGAGATGGTCGCGCGGACGGGTGAAGATGCGAGGGCGCGGGGACCGAACTGTCTGGGTGAGGGATCGAACTGGAAGTGTGTATGTTCCGCTGGAGTACAGAAGAGACCAAATGACGGGTGGGTCGGAGGACACCGGGGGGGCGAAGCGGATGCGGAGACTGATCGCGAAGTATTTCTGGTAGCCTGGAGTTACCAAGGAGAAGATTTCTGCAGAGACTGCCTGTTGTGTCGTCGGTTGTTTACTGCGCCTGTGTGTCAGGTGCTGGGTCTTCAAGGGACCGATTCAAGCAGCTTGTTTAGCTAGATCTGGTTGGTCGGAGGTCAGTAGGAGGCGGGGTACATTACCTGATAGTTGTGATCGATCATAGCACACGTTGCGGCGGCAGTAGAGGTGTTTAGACACTGTTACAGGCGTCGGTACAGGTATTTTGGAGCACCACTTGCTGTGCTAGTCGGTGGGGGACTGAGTTCAAGGGAGGCCTTGTGTGTTGAAAATGCTGGCTGTATGTGACGGCCCCATGTCGGAACAGCATGCCGCATCCGGCTGCCGGGTTGGCACAGCGTTGGCAGAAACAGATGCTACGTATTCAAATGAGTTGCCGTTGGAGCGTCCCGAAGCAGTGCGAGTCGACGCGTTGCTAGAGTTGTGACAAGGACGACCTGCGACTTCGAATGGGGTGGAGCGAGCAGGGTACAATCGAAGAGGCTGTCCATGCTGACGTATGCGGTTATCGCTACGCAAAGATAGCGCAAAAAATTATAACTTTTGAGACTAACTTGTGTGCGAGATCACTCAACGAACCAGGGGAATCCGTTCTGTCTGGGCTCTGAAGCCAAGTGGTTTTTACAGAACATAGTGCAACTGTGCTCGATGGATCTATTTCTATAGTTTCTCTCCTGCTGCAGTTCCAACGCACCCGATATTAACCACGGCGTGAGGACGAAGGTAGCTCTTGTTAACAGTTGACCATACCCGTTTGGGTGGATGATTCTGTCTAGGTAACAAAGCTTACTGAGCGCTGGCAATGGAAGGGTTCTCTGGGATGCCTTCAGATTCTCTTCCCGAAGAACGTACATAATAATAGCGAGCGCTGGCATTCCCCGGCTGTTCTGGCTGGAACATTCTTTTCGATCGTTCTTCCTGTGCTACACCCATCAGTTCTTCAACCGACTACAGCACTTGCCCAAGAGGGCTTCTGTTTGGCCACGCTTCTGGTGTTACTTCGCTTCTAGTCTTGATCTGCGACTTCACACCACGGCGTCGCTACATGGAGCCGTGACGTGTTCGGCGTCCTCAACTGTTACTGCACCCAACCGTTGGGCTGCCCACACTGGTGGCACCTGTATTCCGTTCTTGAGATCATGCAACGACGGCTTGGGCCCACCCGCTCGCCGTACTGTCCACGACCAACACTAGTTCCGTGATTCGATCCGTCCATCGGTGCATGAGCGGCATGGTAAGGACGGTGACGGGGAATCACTTGCTTAGAGGTTCGTCTTACCGTGAGCAGGGTGCTACAACGCATCAAGGACTCACCGCTGTGACAACCAGAAGGTGAAAGTGAACAACGACCCGATGCCCGAACAACGACCCGATGCTAAACAAGTGAATGACCATACAAGCTGGATAGTTGAAGACGTGAGTGATGGTGGACGTGAGTGATGGTGATAACAAGTTCCCCCGTCGAGGGATGCATTCATTCAAACTTTCAGCTGGAAAGGTTTTTCTCCCCCGCGCGCGCGCGCGCGCACACACCAAAAATGGTCCCTTCATGACCAGTAAAATTGTCAGATAAGCGGCATGCCGTGCTCGCGGCATTCGCGTCGCATGTCTTCTGGCCAGATGCTGGCCTGGATTTCGCCGATGTGAGCCTTGTGCAGCATCAGCATACAAAGGCGGCTCTGACCGATTCCTCCGCCGATGCTCAGCGGCAGCTCATCGCGCATCAGCTTTTGATGGAAGTAGAGTTGCTGTCGGTCCTCCTTGCCCTCGGTCTTTAGTTGGCGCAGCAGTGCTTCCTTGTCAACGCGTATCCCCATGGACGAGAGCTCGAAGGAGCGACCGAGTACGGGGTACCAAATGAGAATGTCGCCGTTAAGGCCGGTGCGGCCGTCTTCGGCTACAGTAGACCAGTCATCATAGTCGGGCGCACGACCATCGTGCTTCTTGCCGTCGCTGAGCCGGCCGCCGATGCCGATGAGGAACACGGCCCCGTATTTGCGACATATCTCGTCCTCTCGCTCCTTAGGCGTTTTGTCAGGGTACATCTGCAGCAGCTCCTCGCTATGCACAAAGGTGATATTTTCCGGCAGGAAAGGACGCAGCTGCGAATACGTTTCGCAGGTGAGGTACTCCATTCGGCGGATAGCTCCGTAAATCCGTTCCACTACGTCCTTCAAATGCTCCACAGTGCGCTGATCCCGGGTTATAACCGCTTCCCAGTCCCATTGGTCCACGTAGAGCGAGTGGAGGTTGTCCAGTTGTTCATCAGCGCGGATGGCATTCATATCTGTATATATGCCATAACCCGGTTCGATTCCATACTCCGCCAGTGATACCCGCTTCCACTTAGCCAGTGAATGCACCACCTCAGCCCGCGCGTCGCCTAGGGCCTTAATGGGGAACGTCACGGCTCGCTCCACGCCGTTCAGGTCGTCGTTGAGTCCAAGACCCTGCAATACAAACAGCGGTGCCGTGACACGGCGTAGGCGCAACTCCGTCGAAAGGTTCTGCTGGAAGAACTCCTTTATCAACTTTATACCCTGCTCTGTCTGCTTCATATCCAACAGCGCGCTATAACCCGCAGGCTTCATCAGTCCACTCATGACGAATTCTTTTCCTCCTGCTAAAATGTCCCGGAAGTTCATAAGGTTGCCGAAACCGTTGAGGAGTGTGTGGACCTGCTCAGTTTTACAGAAAGGGTTGTAAAGGTCGTCGCAGCGGGCAGGATGGCTGGGGTGACGATATGATTCAAGCGCCAGCGCATTGAAATCTTTCCACCAGGTGTCCCCCTGCTGTATGCATCATTTGTCACCAAATCGCTAAGTAGAAGGGACACACAGCTGCTCCCGGAGCCACCTGGCGAATTGCTCGCCTTATATGATGTCGGCAGCTGTCATGATAGGTGTGAACGACGACGGCGGTTATGACAGTCGTCTGCTTCTTGACCGCAGAAGGATTTATGAAGTGTGTGGGGAAGGATGCGCTGATGGGGGTTCGAAGGGGGTTGCGCTACGGAAGCTTCGGGTTTATTTAAGGCCGGCCGCCACTTCTGACCATGCCGCGAAGATTAATCTACGAATCCAACTAAGATCTCACATCTACGAGGCTCTTAAACAATCCGGCACATACGACGAGTTTACAGATCGCCTTGCTTGGTGCATGACCAACCAACACCTTATACTAACTACGAAAGAACTTTAGTATGTCGTTGTCTTTAACTTTCTGTTGCAGTAGCTTCGTTACTATTCGCTGTTGTGCTGTCGTCAATGCATGTTTAT